>NW_023276806.1:93621109-93838029 GCF_003668045.3 Cricetulus griseus | reverse complement strand
ATTTAGAGGCTGTCCTAGAACTAGCTCTTGTAGACCAGGCTGGTCTCAAACTCACAGAGATTCACCTGCCTCTGCCTCCCAAGTGCTGGGACTAAAGGTGTGTGCCACCAACGCCCGGCTGAATTTCTTGGGAGAGATTAGCAACAAATATCCTCAAAGCAAGAGACTTCAGTTTATAAAAAGAACTAACTGGATTCTTCATCACATTGTATGGGAAACACCAATTTCTGGAGCCCTTAGAGTCTATACTGATCCAAATAAATCAGAAAAGGCAGGCTATATGTCAGGAAAAATAAATAAAGTGGCTCAAAGCCCTTATGATTCAGTTTTAAAAAATCAGAACTATATGCCACTCTTATACTGTTATTAGATTTTTCTGAATCTCCTATTGTTTTACATATTTAAACGACTGCACTTGTTCTAAATAATTCATAATTAACATTGTTATTTATTTAATTACAACAAGTAATCAGAAATAGAAATCATCCATTGTATAAAATACATATCAGATCCCATACAGATCTACCAGGTCCTCTAGCACAGGTAATGATGAAATTGATCAGTTATTGGTAGGGAATGTGCTAGAAGTTTCAGAATTTCATAAGCAGCACCATGTTAACAACAAAGGTTTGAAAAAACATTTTTCTATCACTTGGCAACAAGCCAAGGAAATGTCCTATTTGTTCTTTGTATAACCAAACTCCATTACCTTCAGGAAGTAACCAAAAAGGTACCCAAAGAAATGAAATTTGACAAACGGATATGTTTCATTTTGCAGAGTTTGAAATTAAAACATTTGCACCATAACATACATATACATTCAGGATTTTAATGGGCAACGCTTTAAGTACTGAAAAGGCTTATTCTGTAATTACACATTTATTAGAATGTTATATCCCATCTTTGTGGGGCTTCAGTTAAATCTAGCTGACTTGCTAGGCTGGTATCTGAGAGGGGGACTGTAGATTGAGAAACAGCAGGTAAAGATGCTAAGAAAAAGACAGAGGCACAGAATAGAATCAGGAGGGCAATCCAGTGAATACTGGACACCCCGAGTTTATTCTTTAACATTCTTAAATACCTCAACCAAAAGGGGGTACATGGCAAAAGACTTCTTTGTCAAGACACAAGGAAGAAACAGACCTTCTTCCTTAATTCTCCAAACATTTGATAACCACCCCTTAGACTAAATTTCTTGTTTTCTGGCCTTAAGGGTTAAGAGTAACCACACCTCAGACCAAGTCTCTTGTTATTTCGATAAGATATCCATGACTAAAGATCAAACATTCTACAGTAGCCACACCTTAGACCTTTAGGTCTTAGGACATTAACTTTGGAAGAGTAAGGACAGTTTTGAACTGTCTGTCCTTAAGTCAAGATGAAGTGGAGCCATCTCTGTGGGCCCTGACATTAGAAGTCATGGCTATATGGGGATACCTACACAAATTAAGAGTGACTCTACTCCAGCAAGTTTCTAGTAAAATGAAACATTTTTTTCATATTAATTACAACATAAAGCATAGTACAGGTGTACCATACAATCCTACAGGAAAAGCAGTTATAGAAAGATCTAATCACATTTTTTTCCATACAGAGTTTCCCTGTGGCTTTAGAGGTTGTCCTGGAACTTGCTCTCGTAGACCAGGCTGGACTCGAACTCACAGAGATCTGCCTGCCTCTATCTCCCGAGTGCTGGGATTAAAGGTGTGCACCACCACCGCCTGGCTCTAATCACATTTTAAAAGATATGATTAATAAACAGAATGGTGTAATAGATAGATACCCACAAAGATAGGTTACAGGATGCTTTGTTAACTTTAAATTTTAAAAATGCTAGTGAGAAAGAAGCAACAGTTGCAGAGAGACATTAGATAGTAGGAAACATTGTTGAATTAACGTATATACATTAAAGACTCATTGACATTAGAATGGAATCTGGGATATGCGTTATGTGGGGAAGAGGTTTTGCTTTTGTTTCCAAAGGGGAAGGAAAACTATGGATACCATCAAAATTGATAAAGAGTAGATTCAAACAGAAGATACCCCTTGATTAGGAGAAGCAATAGTTCATTAAACAGCACGGCCATTCAATCTAAACTAACTTATAAGACTAACAAATGCCTTTCATTTTTATCAAATATTACTTTCCAAAAAGGGAAATCCCCCAAAGTCAGGGTTGGGGTAGGGTTTTGTTTTCGTCGTCTTTCCAGGCACCCAACTAAGGAATCTGAAGACCACTGTGCAAGTGAGACATCTGGAGAAATACAAATACATTTCCAACAGGATAAAGTTTTACAAATCTTCCCAAATGTTTGTTTTTGCTGTTCTCTATAGATATATAAGGCAAATTGTCTTTTTGTAGTCCCAGTTTAATGAAAAATTGAATCTGGCTTTAGAGTTGGATTATGTCTCTCTCTTCTCTAAACCCAAGCATGCAAATTAAAGGAAAATTCAAAATCTCTATCTCATGTCTGAAGACCCACCTGGTATAGGACAGAAGAAAAACCAAAATCTCATAATCTGTTGGGTTTTATTTTTTTGACTCTTTAAAACTTTTCTTAAGGTATAATTATTATCTCAAAATTTATAACGTGTGTGTGTGTGTGTGTGTGTGTGTGTGTGTGTGTGTGTGTGTTTAAGCTTTCTGTTGTGATATTAATGGTCATATAGTGTACTAATACCAGAAATTGGCTTCATCTAGCTTCCTGTACATGATTTGGGGCTTGAGTCTGAATCAGGTAACTAGGAACTAAGTTGGGGTACCCCATATGTATTTAATAGACTGTAGTCCTTTAATCTCCGAGACCTGCTGAATTTTAATTTGACAATTAAAATGTTTAACTTTTCATCAGTGAACGGTGACTATTCCTAACAGTGACCATTTAAGTCTCCAGAAGGATGTTGGGGCCCCAAAGGCATGACTCTACCTGAATTGTGGTAATGCCAGTAAGCTGACAAACACAACCTAAAGATCATCTTTAGGCTACAAACTGCTCAGCACAATTTCAAGGTGGTTAGCTGAGATGGGTCAGCCTCACAGATTAGTCCCACCAAGACTTCAGATAAGCCCTGTACTTTCCCATTATACAAAGACTGGACAACAGCTGGCTTTCCGAGGACTTGACCATTGTCTCAATTTTCTCAGGATCTCCTAAAGATGCTATCACATCCAGGCAACAGGAAATAATTTTAAGACATGATGCCCATATTCCCAAAAGGTGGGACAGGTGCTTTTTGGTTGTGCAGTGGATTATGAATGTTTATCATTGTTTGGGGGAGGTGTTGCAAGTTGTTATTGGTCATAGCCAGGGAGGAAACTAAGCAAAGGAGATTATATTCAGGGATCTCATTCTGAAAAGAAAAAGGGGAATATAGGACTGATAGGATAAAAGAATAGATTATTAAATCTACTTTTAAACTGAAAAGCAACTATTAATTTTAAGCATTTTACATTGGTATGGATTTTGTATATAGAAACAAATTTAAGGTTATTTTTGTTATACTCTACATATGTTTTTACTCTTTTTTTTTAAGATTTTGTACCTATGCAGCTCATTTTAAAATGAAACACAAAGTGCTAGTCCTTAAAGTCTATTATTGTAAACTGCTTAAGATAATTAAGAAATCTAAATTAATAGTTAGGCATCTATAGCAATTAAATTTGTAGTCATGTTAAGTATGTTTTCAAGGCCAAATAGAGAAATATTTTAGATAAACAGATGGCATTCAAACACATCAGGGACTTACAGAATATGGCATTTAAGATGTTTTTAATAACCTGGGGCTTTTCATGACAGTGAGACACATCAAAGAACCTCCAGGTGGAGTTTGATTTCATTGTGGGAAAGTTAGTCACTGGGCAAGAAACTGCCCTTGATTTGACTGCTGAGCGCATGCTGTCTGAACTGGACAAGCAGGACACAAAAGAAAAATGACTGCTGAACTTTGCCAAGACAAGGTAGGTCAGTCCTTCAAAATTCCTGCTTCACAAAAAGTCTGTCAGATTCTCTAGACCTGCAGGCCAAAGGTGGATGCCCCAACATTGCAGAAGAACCTTGGGTGACTGTCTAGGCAGCCAGTTGTCTATGTCATTTCTCTAGTTTTGGAAGTTGCTTGTTCTATACTTCTTGTTTACTCAGGTAATGTATATCATTTTCCGGTCTCTGATGGAGTTGAAGATGAGATAGTTATAGTTACAGTTTTCCTTGCTACCAAATTCAGAAAAGAAACTCACAAAAGAGTTATAAATTATATAATATTACAAGACATAAAAGCTAAATTGTTTATCTGAGAAAATGTTTTGGGGTCTAAAAAGATAGTTTTGGAATGTCAATACAAGTTAGGATAGAAAGTGAATTAGGTACAAAACTTTGGATTCATCAAGACAGGATAATGGAGTATTTTCTCTGAATTTACCAAATGCAAATGGGCTGGACATTGTGAATGTAATTCTTACCTAGTAATTGTTCTTAATTGTATATAGTTTTACTGTGTTAGAGTCAACACCTTTTCTTTTTATTTTAGACAAAATGAGTGAAATGTTGCGGGATATTTTGATCACACTCTGACACTCTGGAGACTGACAATAAAGTTTACTTTGAATCAGAGGGCAAAGCTAGCTACTAGCTGACCAAAATTAGCCATAGAAGTTTTGGAGAACTGAAGATATATAGAAAGACACTGGAAGTAGTAGGAAGGGAATGGGAAAGACTCTTGGCCCTTTTAAATAAGGAAGGAGACAGAGGGGGGAGGTCATTAGTCAATTCACTGTTTCTTCTCTGATCATTCAGGTTCTTACCCTGATATTTGACTCCCGAGTTTTTATTGATGAAGAATAGTAGATAGGGGAAATCCCGCCCTGGGATTGAATCGGTCCCTGAAGACCCAGTGACCCTGACTCTACTGAGATCAATGGGCTACTCTGGCCCCCACAGAGTGCAGAGCTGAACTGCGTCAGCCCCTGCCGTGGCCCCAACTTCTGCCTACCCACTCTGAGAACTCCTGCCCAGGGGTCAGCAGGCAAGTCAACTAGAAACCTGAGGACCAAGCAACCCAGAGTCTGCTGACATCTCTGAGCCAGTGCTGCTCTCGCCCACCTGGAGAGCGAGTGCCTCAGACCTGCCTGCACCCAACTTGAGACCCATCAGAGGCAATTGCACCCACCTGAAGAGAACACCGGACCCATACACACCAGGAAAGGAAGTGATACCACATGCACCCACTGGAAGAAGAGATGGGAAGACGACAATATAAGAACACATCCAACAACAGGAAAACCAATATGACACCACCAGAGTCTAGGGACTCTACACCTGCAAGATATGAGCATCCCAACACAGAAGAAGCAGAAGAGAGCAACCTTAAAAACAACTTCATGCAGATGATAGAGACCCTAAGAGAGGAAATCAGAAAATCCTTCAGAGAAATGGAAGAAAAGACAAACCAAAAGTGCAAGAAATCAAGGAAAGCCAAAAAAAAAAAAAAAAAAAGCCAAGAAAATAGAATTAAACAGCTGAAGGAAACAGTTCAGGACGTGAAAACTGAAATAGAGACAATAAAGAAACCACAAACTGAGGGAATGCTGGAAGTGGGAAAAGCTGAGTAAACAGATGCAGGCATAACCAACAGAATACAAGAGATGGAAGACAGAATCTCAGATGCTGAAGATAAACTAGAGGAAATAAATTCATCAAGCAAAGAAAATCTTAAGTCCAACAAATCCTGAACACAATATGGGACACTGTGAAAAAACCAAACCTAAGGAAAATAGGTATAGAAGAAGGTGAAGAAACCCAACTCAAAGGTGCAGAAAACATATTCAACAAAATCATAGAAGAAAACTTTCCCAACCTAAAGAAAGACATGCCAATGAAAGTACAAGAAGCCTACAGAATGTCAAATAGAGTGGACCACAAAAGAAAGTCCTCTCGTCACATAATAATTAAAACACCAAACGAGAAGAATAAAGAAAGAAGATTAAGAGCAGCAAAGGAAAAAAGCCAAGTAACATATAAAGGCAAAACTATCAGAATTACACTGGACTTCTCCATGGAAACTCTGAAAGCCAGAAGGACCTGGATAGATATTCTACCAAGTCTGAGAAAGCACGGATGCCAGCCTAGACTCCTATACCCAGAAAAGCTTTCAATCACTGTAAATGGAGAAACTAAGATATTCCACAACAAAACCAGATTTAAACAATATGTAACCACTAATCCAGCCCAGAAAGTACTGGAAGGAAACTCCAACCTAAGGAAATTAACTACACTTACATAAGCATAGGCAATAGATAATCCCACTTTACGAAAACCTCAAAGAAAAAGCAGGGTAAGTCCACATACAATACCACTACCAACAACAAATCAAAAACAAACAAGAATAAACACTCAATGGTCCTTAATTTCCCTCAATATTAATGGTCTTAACTCATCTATACAATGACATATGCTAACAGTTTGGATACAATGACAGAATCCATCCTTCTGCTGCATACAAGAAACACACCTCGAATTCAAAGACAGATATTACCTCAGAGTAAAGGGTCGGGAGAAGCTATTCTAATCAAATGCACCCAAGAAACAAGCTGGGGTAGCTATCCTAGTATCTAACAAGTTAGACTTCAAACTAAAATCAATCAAAAGAGATGAAGAAGGTCATTTCATATTCATCACAGGAAAAATCCATCAGGAAGAAGTCTCAATTCTAAACATCTATGCCCCAAATACAAAGGCACCAACATTTGTAAAAGAAACATTATTAAAACTCAAATCACAAATAAGACCTCACACAGAAGATATATATATATATATATATGCTAATTGAAACTCAAATATGTGATGAATCCAAGGTGTTTCAGTGAGTGCTCACCTGTGCATGCAAATTTGATTTCATCTTTAGTAAGTAGTAAAGTTATATGCTTGCCAAAAAAAAATAAGTGAGACACTGAAAGACAAATGTCACACAATTTCAGTTTTATGTGTAATCTAGAAATGATGAACTTATGGGAACAGAGAGCAGAACTGTGGCTATTAGGCTTCAATGTGGGTCTTTTAACAATGGGGAAAGGACTGGTTTAAGGATAGAAAACTGCAGTTGGACAAGAGGCATGGACTTGTGATGTCTTGAGGTCTACTGAGAGCATGATAAATATGGTTGATAACAATATGCTATATTTTAAAAGTTGTGAGATAGTATACTTTAAGTGTTCTCAAAACAAAAATGATGAATATGTGTGATATAACATGTTAATTGGTTTAATTTAGCCATGCCATTGTGAACATACTGTATTATGTATCATAATTGTGCATGACTTTATTTATGAGCTAAATAAATGAATGGAAAAAAAAAAGACCTCACACAGTTATAGTGGGAGACTTCAACACCCCACTCTTACCACTGGACAGGACCACCAGACAGAAACTTAACAAAGAGACAAAGGAACTAACAGAAGTTATGACCCAATTGGGATTAACAGACATCTATAGAACTTTCCATCCAAACACAAAAGAATATACCTTCTTTTCAACATCACTTGGAACCTTCTCAAAAATGGACCACATACTCAGCAACATAGCAAACCTCAACAGGTACAAAAAAATTGGAATAATCCCGTGTCTTATCAGACCACTATGCTTTAAAGTTAGAAATCAAAAATAACACAAATTGCAGAAAACCTACCAACTCATGGGAATTGAACAGCACGCAATTGTACCATTCCTGGGTCAAGGAAGAAATAAAGAAAGAAATTAAAGACTTCTGAGAAGTCAATGTAAATGAAGACACAGCATACCCAAACTGATGGGACACTTTGAAAGTAATACTAAGAGGAAAGTTCATAGCTCTAAATGCTCACATGAAGAAACTAGAGAATAGTCACACCAGAGAGTTGACATCACAGCTGAAAGCTCTAGAACAAATGGAAGCAAATTCACTCTGGAGGAGTAGACGCCAGGAAATAATCAAACTGAGGGCAGAAATCAATAAAGTTGAAACAAAGAAAACAATTCAAAGAATCAATGTAACAAAGAGTTGGATCTTTGAGTAAATCAACAAGATAGACAAACCTTTATCCAAACTAACCAAAAGGCAGAGACACAGAACATGCAAATTAACAAAATCAGAAATGAAAAGGGGGACATAACAGTGGACACTGAGGAAATCCTGAGAATCTTCGCATCATACTTTGAAAACCTGTACTCCACAAAATTTGAAAATTTAAAGGAAATGGACAATTTTCTGGACAGATATCACTTACCAAAATTGAATCAAGAACAGATAAACAACTTAAACAGACCTATAACCTCTAAGGAAATAGAAGCAGTCATCAAAAGTCTCCCAATAAAAAAAGCCTGGGGCCAGATGGCTTCAGTGCAGAATTCTACCAGAAATTCAAAGAAGAGCTAATACCAATTCTCCTCAAATTGTTCCACACAACAGAAGCAGAAGGGACATTGCCAAACTCTTTTTATGAGGCTACTATAACCTTGATACCCAAGCCACACAAAGACACAACTAAGAAAGAGAACTACAGACCAATATCTATCATGAACAATGATGCAAAAATTCTCAATAAAATACTGGCAAATCGAATCCAAGAACAGATCAGAGAAATCATCCACCATGATCAAGTAGGCTTCATCCCAGGGATGCAAGGATGGTTCAACATACGAAAACCCACAAATGTAATCCATCATATAAACAGACTGAGGCAAAAAAGCCACATGATCATCTCACTAGAAGCCGAAAAAGCTTTTGACAAAATTCAACACCCCTCCATGATAAAGGTCTTGGAGAAATCAGGGATAACAGGAACATACTTCAACATAATAAAAGCAATATACAGCAAGCCAGCAGCTAACATCAAATTAAATGGAGAGAAACTCAATGCAATTCCTCTAAAATTGGGAACAAGACAAGGCTGTCCATTCTCTCCATACCTCTTCAATATTGTCCTTGAAGTTCTAGCTAGAGCAATAAGACAACAAAAGGGGATCAAGAGGATACAAATCGGAAAGGAAGAAGTCAAATTCTCACTATTTGCAGATGATATGATACTCTACATAAGTGACCCGAAAAACTCTACCAGGGAACTCCTACAGCTGATAAACACATACAGCAAAGTGGCAGGATATAAGATTAACTCAAAAACATCTGTAGCCCTTCAATAAACCGATGACACATTGGTAGAGAAAGAAATCAGAGAAACATCACCCTTTACAATTGCCACAAACAACATAAAAATACCTTGGAGTAACATTAACCAAAAAAGTGAAAGACCTGTACCAAAAGAATTTTGAGTCTCTAAAGAAAGAAATTAAAGAAGATACCAGAAAATGGAAAGATCTTCCATGCTCTTGGATAGGTAGGATCAAAATAGTAAAAATGGCAATCTTGCCAAAAGCAATCTACAGATTCAATGCAATCCCCATCAAAATCCCAACACAATTCTTCGCAGACCTTTAAAGAAAAATTCTCAACTTTATATGGAGAAACAAATGACCCAGGATAGCCAAAAAACCCTGTACAATAGAGGAACTTCTGGAGGCATCACCATCCCTGACTTCAAACTCTATTACAGAGCTTTTGTCCTGAAAATAGCTTAGTATTGGCACAAAAATAGACAGGTAGACCAATGGAATAGAGTTGAAAACCCTGATATTAACCCACACACCTACAAACATCTGATTTTTGACAAACAATCCAAATTTATATGATGGAATAAAGAGAACATCTTCAACAAATGGTGCTGATATAACTGGATGCAGACATGTAGAAGCCTGCAGATAGACCCAAGCCTATCGACATGCACAAAACTTAAGTCAAAATGGATCAAAGACCTCAACATAAATCCAGCCACACTAAACCTATTAGAATATAAAGTGGGAAATACCCTTGAATTAATTGGTACAGGAGACTGCTTCCTGAACACTACACCAGTAGCACAGACACTGAGATCAACAATTGATATATGGGACCTCCTGAAACTGAGAAGCTTCTGTAAGGCAAAGGACACAGTCAGCAAGACAAAACAGCAGTCTACAGATTGAGAAAAGATATTCACCAACCCCACATCTGACAGAGGGCTGATCTCCAAAATACATAAAAAACTCAAGAAGTTAGTCTCCAAAACACCAAACAATTCAATTAAAAAGTAGAGTGCAGAATTAAATAGACAATTCTCAATAGAGGGATCTAAAATGGCTGAAAGACACATAAGGAAGTGTTCAACATCCTTAGCCATCAGGGAAATGCAAATCAAAACAACTCTGAGATACCATCTTACTCCTGTCAGAATGGCTAAAATCAAAAACACCAATGGCAGTTTATGCTGGAGAGGATGTGGAGAAAGGGGAACATTCCTCCACTGCTAGTGGGAGTGCCAACTTGTACAGCCACTTTGGAAATCAGTATAGTGACTCCTCAAGAAAATGGGAATCAGTCTACCACAAGATCCAGCAATTCCACTCCTAGGCATATACCCAAAAGAAGCACATTCATACAACAAGGACATCTGTTCAATGACGTTCATAGCAGCACTATTTGTAATAGCCAGAAACTGAAAGCAGCCTAGATGCCCCTCAACCAAAGAATGAAGGGAGAAAATATGGTACATTTACTACTCAGCAGAAAAAAGTAATGGAGTCTTGAAATTTGCAGGAAAATGGATGGAACTAGAAGAAACCATTCTGAGCGAGGTAACCCAATCACAAAAAGACAAACATGGCATGTACTCACTCATATGCGGATTTTAGACACAGAGTAAAGAATTACCAGCCTACAATCCGCACTCACAGAGAAGGTAGTAAACAAGGAGGACCCTAAGAGAGACATATATGGTCTCCTGGAGAAGGGGAAAGGGTCAAGATCCCTTGAGCAATTTGGGAGCACGGGAAGAGGGGGAATGGAGCTAGGAGAATGAGAAGGGGAGAAGAGGAGGGATGCAGAGGACATGAAGGAGCAGAGAGGTTGCGTCAGGGGAAGAATAGAAGATAACAAGAATGGAGATACCATAATAGAGGGAGACATTTTAGGTTTACAGAGAAATCAGGCAGTAGGGAAATGTCTGGAGATCTACAAAGATGATACCAGCTAACAATCTAAGCAACAGAGGAGAGGCTACCTTAAATGCTCTCCCCTGATAATGAGATTGATGACTGACTTATATGCCACTGTATAGCCCTCATCCAGCAGCTGGTGGAAGTAGAAGCAGACACCCACAACTAATCACTGAACTGAACTGGAATCCAGATGCGGAGAAGTACGAGTGAAGAGCAAAGGGGTCCAGACCAGGCTGGTGAAACCTACATAAACAGCTGACCTGAACATCGGGGAACTCTTCCTCCCCAGACTGATAGCTGGGATACCAGCATGGGACTGATCCAGACTCCAGTAACTTGTGTTTCAGTGAGGAAACCTCGGAAATCTGTGGGACCGCATGTAGAAGTTCAGTACTTATCCCTAGCATAGGTGTGGACTTTGGGAGCCCATTCCACATAGAGGAATACTCCCTGAGCCAAGACATATGGGGGTGGATCAAGGCCCTATCCCAAAGGATACAATAGACTCTGATAACATCCAATGAAAGGCCTCACCATCCAGGGGGAGCAGAAAGGATATGTGATAGGTAGGATTTTAGTTGGGGGGTGGTGGTAGGGGAGGCCGGGAGGGAGAAGGGAACTGGAATTGTCATGTAAAACAATCTTGCTTCTAATTCAAATAAAAAATCTAGAAAAAGAAAAGAATATTAGATAAACACTTCACCTGGGGATATCTATTAGAGAGTTTCTAGACTGGCTTCCCTGAGATGGGAAAACCAATCCTGAAGTTGACTTCACTGCTCCATGACTGGAGTTCTAGATTAAGAGAGAAAAGGAAACAACACCAGCTACCATGTCTCTCTCTGCTTCATGAAGGCAGATGCAATGTGACCAGCTTTCTTATGCTCCAGCAGACATGCCTTCCCCACCACGGTGTGCTGTACTTTTGAACTGTTAGCCAGAATAAAACCTTCCTTCCTTTTGTTGCTTTTGTCAAGCATTCTGTCTCAGCAACAAGACATGTAAGTAATACAGGAGACATGCAAGGTTCCCACTAAATGGGAGAGAGAAGGGGGGAAAAACAGAAAGGTAACCCAGGAAAACCCTGAAGGTTTTCTTGCCCTTCTGAAAATAAAGGTAGAACTGTGCTTCTCTGCTATGTGTTCTCATATAATTTAGACTATCCTACATGTACATCTGTGTGCCATTTATTTGCCTGGTACCCACATAGGCCAGAAGAATGCATTGAATCTCTTGGAACTGGAGTTAACACAATTGTGAGCCACCATGTAAGTGCTGGGAATTGAACTACGGTCCTCTAGAAGAGCTGTTAGTGCTCATAACCCCTGAGCTATCTCTCCAGACCCATTAGCTAATTTTGTTGTTGTTTGCTTTGCTGCAGAGTCTCACTCTGCAATCAAGGCTGGCAGGGAACTCAAATCAATCCTCTTTCCTTAGCCTACACTGTACTGGGGTTACAGGTAACATACCCAGATTATTTCTCTTGCATATGTAAGGAAAGTACAAACCTGGCCATGAAGATCAGTACCCACATGAAAGAAGCCAATTAGAGAAAAGCAGACATAAAGACAGAGCAAAGCACAAATCAGACACATTTGAGCTAGTAGGTAATACTTCCATTAAGCTAATGGGTAACTACAGGACCAATAAATTCCCATTGCTGTATGAACTGATTTAAATTCTTTTGCTTAAACTGATCTGGTGTCTAATATGTAAAACAACACAAAGGAAAATGGAAGTGTCTATTCTTCTTCATTTGCAACCTAGAAATAGCCATAAAAGCACCAATTTGCTGTTTCTTGGGCCATTTAGCTCTCCTGTAACATAACTGATTTCAGTGAAGCCCGAAATCTCAAACAAGGTTGTGTTTTGAGGTTCACAAATTTGAACACTTGATCCCCAGTTGGGAGTACTGTTTGGGAGGCCATGGGATGTCACCAGGGATGTGCCTCACCTCACTTCTACTCTTATTCTCTGCTTCCTGTGTAAATTGAAAAAATGTGACCAGCCGACTTCCTACCCCTGCCAACATCCTGCTGTCGTGTCTCTCCACCATTATGGACTCTCTTTCTAGAACCATGAGCCAAAATAAGTTCTTTCTTCCTTAAGTAATTTTTTTTTCTTGATGCAGACAGCACCAGGCTTTATTGTAGTTGTTTAACGAGCTAACCCCATGTTAGCCACCTGCCATGGCGGATGGCTCCGTAAGTAATTTTTGGTCATGTTATTTTATCATGGCAACATAAATAATTAAAATACCTTGTGGTGGTTTGAATTAGAATGACCCTCACAGGCTCATATATTTGAATGCTTAGACACTAGTGAGTGGCACTATTTGAAAGGATTAGGACCATGTGGCTTTGTTGGAATAGGTGTGGCCTTGTTAGAGGAAGTGTGTCAAGCTCAAGCCAGGTCTAGTGTCTCTCCCTCTCTCATCCTTGTTCACTGATGATCCAGATGTAGGACTTTCAGCTGCTTCTACAGCATCGTGTCTGTCAGCATGCTGCTGTGCTCCCTGCTATGATGGGAGCATACCCATCATAGTATGGGTATGGACTATACATCTGAGACTGTAAGCAGGTTTAAATGCTTTCTTTTATGAGAGTTTCCTTGGTCATGGTGTCTCTTCACAGCAATAGAACACTGACTAAGTAAGATACACCTTCTCTCCCTGATTCCCTCCTCCTTCCCTCCCTGTTCCTCCCTCCCTCCCTTCTGTCTTCTCTCCTTTATTATTTCATTTTTATTCTTTTTTTGGGGGGGGATTCAAGACAGGGTTTCTCTGTGTAGCCTTGGCTGATCTAGAACTCACTCTCAAATACATAGAGATCTGCCTGCTTCTGCTTCCTGAGTGCTGGGATTAAAGGTGTGCTCCACCAGCACCTGACTCATTTTTATTCTTTTTTTTTTTATTGGAATGGGAGTCTCCCCATATCAGCCAGTGGTCCTAAAAGTTCATCCAAATCACCAGAGAGCTGTGGCTGATACTGAAGCCAGGCGGTGTGATCCTGCCTGGCTGGCTCTACTCTCTCAAGAGTCCCTCCAGATTGCAAACAACCTTAATACCAGTAATCAGGCTCTTGTCATTTGTTATTTTCTCTTACATCTATTTATTTGTATATAGCTCTCAAATAATGACACAGAGACTTCTTATTGATTATGAAAGCTTGACCTTAGCTTCGGTGTGTTCCCAGCTAGGTCTTATAACTTAAATTAACCGGTTTATATTAATCTACATTCTGCCACATTGCTCGTTACCTCTCTTCTATACTGTACATCTGACTTCCCCAAGTCTAGCTGGCAAATTCCCAAGCCAGATTCTAACCCAGAGTTCCTATCTCTATCCAGAAGTCCCACCTATCCTCTCCTGCCTAGCTACTGGCCATTCATCTCTTTATTAAACCAATCAGAAGGTGTCTTGCAAGGTAAAACAGAGATACATTTTCACACAGTGTGATCAAATATCCCACAGTGTGTGTGTGTGTGTGTGTGTGTGTGTGTGTGTGTGTGTGTACATGAGTGTGTGTGCCCCAGTACATGTGTGGCGGTCAGAGGACAACTTGCAGGAGACAGTGAGTTCTCATCTATAGTGTGCTCTGGAGACTGAACTCAGATCTTCACGTTTTGTGCATGCCAGCCAAGAGCTAAGTACAGTCCCAGTGCTATTATTTTTAGAGGCTTTACAGTAATTCCAGGTGTTCAAGAAATAAAGACCCACTGATTTGGGTTTAGTTTTGGGCTTTTGTTTTCAGTATGTGTTATTGTTTGGTTTTGAGGTAGGATCTCACCATGTGGTCATGATCATACCATCCTCCTGCCTCGGCTACTGGAGAAGACACATTTATTGGCCTTCTCTTCACTACTCTTTGAGAATTAGGACTGAACAGTTGGCCTAGGCATATGTATTATTAAATCCTTATTCTAAAGTAATCATTTTAGAGCTTTGTTATATTTAGAAGTATTTTTAAAATCCAGTTATACTTAAATGTTTCCATTGTAACAAAGTAAGTCACTCCAAGATAAGTAGTACAAAAAGATTTTTTTTTTAATGTCAAGATGGCTCAGCAGATAAAGGCTCCTTCCACCAAGCCTAATGACCTGATTCAATTCCCAGTACCCATGTGGTAGAAGGTGAGAACCAATTCCCACAGAATGTCCATACACACATCGTGGCATGCATGCCCTCCTTCACCATACTCTACCATCCACATGCCTGCACAAAATAAATAAAAGTGCATACAATTTAATGTCATTATTATCTTTTATGGTCTTTCGGATATATTAAACTCAGCTAGGCAACTCTTACTTAGGTCCTCAAGCATCTGGTGTCAGAAGATGGTTGGGAAGAATCATTTGAGAGGTTCTTCATTCATGTGGATGGTGAGTGATTGTGGGACCCTCAACTGGAATACTTATATGTGATCTCCTTGAGCTATGGCTTCTTCAGACTGTGGTGGATGGGTTCCAAAAGAAGCTTCCTAAGAGATAGACAGGCAGAAGTCTCTGAAATTACAGAATGTCACTACTACCACATTGTGTTGGCAGAAAATGCACAAAATTATTCCCAAGTTCAAAGAGAGACAATAAAATCTACCTCTTGTTGAGAATGCCAACAAATAAGACAAAGCAAACATGAGGGATAAAAAATACTGTGTGTCTTAGTTATTTTTCTATTGCTGTGATAAAACACCATTTTAAAGGCAGCTCATAGGAGAGTTTAGTTGGGGCTTACTGTTTCAGAGGGTTAGAGTCCATGACCATCAAGATGTGGAGCATGGCAGCAGATGGACAGGCATGGTGCTGGTGCAGAAGCTAAGAGCTTACATCTTGATCCACAAACAGGAAGGAAAGGGATAGAGAACAAGAGTGTGAGAGAGAGCAAATGAGAGAGAGAGAAAGGGATGGGGGTAATGGAATGGGTTTTGAAAATTGAAAACTTACCCCCAGTGATATACCTCCTCCAAGAAGACCACACCCCAGTCCTTCTATATAGTTCTACTAACTACAGACTGAGTATTCAAACATATAAGCCTATGGGGGCATTCTCATTCAAACCACTGCATTGTGGCACCCAAGTTTGGGAAATAGAATCTACCAAAGTAAGGTTGTTTTTAATAAAATTGAATAAAGGCTAGTAGAGGCAATTCAATATATTTTTGTTAACTAAATATGACTTGTGGGGGCTCTGTTCAAACATCCTTTTCAATGAAGCAGAGTTGGGTTTAATAAAGATATTCTGAAATGGGTTTGCACATAATGTTATCAAAAATGGGACACTCAGAACAAAGTCAGAATTCATCTGAGAACATGGATATGAAATTCTCCAAGAAATGTCACAGAAGATAAGATCGATCTAAGCATGGGAATGACTCCCCAAGGAAAAGCCACTTTCACTGAAACGTACTGAATCAGGGAAGCCCAAGACACCTTAATATAAAGTAATTTCCTGATACACACTTAAATGTGTCTCACCACTTAACATTGAATGTGTCTGTTAGAAGTTATAAATATCCATTTGCATAATGCAATTTAAAATGTAAGCCTTCCAAAAGATTTTTTCTAAAAATCAAGTCAATTATTTTAACAGAATATTTAGAATCTTGTCAATATGGCAGATCCATTAACAACGCAGAAGGAAAAACAAAATTAATCACATATTGAAGAATTATTTGAAGAGACAAGGAAAAGAAAGGCACCAGGGAAAGTTGTTGAAGCCTTTTGGATATTTTTTGTGTGTTAAGTAAAAAATGTTCTGTATACTATTAGTTTTGTGGCAAAAATTATGTGCCCTAAAAAAAAGAAAAAGAATACTTGAGGTGGGCAGTGGTGGTGCACACCTTTGGTCACCTGTAATATTAGTACTCGGGAGGCAGAGGAAGGGGATCACTGTGAGTTCAAAGCCAGCCTGGTCTACAGAATGAGTTCTAGGAGAGACAGGGCTGTTACAGAGAGAAACCCTTTCTACTTGACTCAATCTGTATGGTTTGAGAACTAGCTACAGTTTTCGTAATAATCCAAAGTGTTTATCAAATCAGATAAAAAATATTTTCTTTTTTGCTTTCATCATAGAGGGTCTTGTGGTGGTGATATCTTGTTTGTACTCTGACTAATAAAGGTCACCTGAAGATCAGAAGGTTGAGCTAGCCCCTTGCTAACCATAGAGGTCTGTAGGTCTGTACAGACAGACAGGGGATGATATGGCAGGGCAGAGAGGAATATAAGACTGGAAGAGATAGGAACTTGCTGTCTTTTTGGCTGGGAAGTTGGTAAGGTAAGGTGTGGCTGTGGCTTGCTCCTTTGCCTCTCTGATCTCTCAGCATTTTCCTCTATATCTGATTCTGGGTTTTTAGTATGAAGACCAGTTAGAATTTGTGCAGCATTCTGTTTTTTTGCTTTTGCTCTTGTTTTTGAGAGAAGGTCTTGCTATAAATCCTGGGCTACCAACAAACATAGGCTGGGCTAGCCATGAACTCTCAATCCTCCTGCCTCAGTTACCCATGGGCTAAGATTACAGAGATATACAGTCATGTCTAATTCTGCCAAATGCTCTTTTATCAAGTATTTAATAGGTAACTGCTCTGTGCAAGGCAGTGTGCTAAAATCTGTGGGACTCATCAAGATCACCAGTGTGAGACAAATATAGTATTACAGATACATGTTTTCATTCACCAAATACTAGGACCACGCCCCCCATCACTGCTACCACCCGCAACTCTCCCACCAACACTGATGGCATCATCATGCACCAAACTAGACCACCTCTGCTTCAACCCACTGTCACCCCAGCTACCACCCTCGCTTCCATCTCTATACCATTATTCCCAGAACTGTCAACACTGCAAACACCAGCAGCTACGTGTAGCCAACAGTAGACAATATATTTATTATGAAAAAAAGAGCTTTTCAATATTTTGATATGCTAAAAAGAAAAATGTTTAAATATGGAGTTTATTTATTTTAATTAATTAATTTTTATTTTATGTGCATTGTTGTTTTGCCTGAATGTATATCCGTGCGAAGGTGTTGGATCTCCCTGGAACCAGAGTTACAGACAGTTGTGAGCTAAGAGGAAATTTTAAGTTAGACAGAATTGTAAAAATGACCAATTCTCTGAGTGTGTGTGTGTGTGTGTGTGTGTGTGTGTGTGTGTGTGTGTGTATAATGAGGCTTTGAAAGGTGAAGTGGCTTGTGGCTTGACCATGGTCAGTGGTCTGGGACAAGGACAGATCACAAGTAGAACTTCATGTTCTTAGCTGGTGACATGCCTACAATCTCAGAATTTAAGGTGTCCTTCAGCTGCAGGAAGAGTTATAGGCCAGCTTAAACAACCTAAGGCCTATGGGAAAACAAAGCAAACAAAACACACCCAAAAGAATCCCATGTTCTCCATGTGTTCACTGCCCCAGAGCCTTCATCTCCAGCAGCAGTAGTCTTCCTGTAAGAAGCCTCACTTGGCACTGTTTTCAGCCTAGGCTGAAAGAACTGCCAGCACACCTCTCAGGCCTGTAGGACTCTGAAGAAAAGGGGAAGTGGGGCCCAATGCCTGTAATCCCAGCCCTTGGAATGCAGAGACAGGAGGATCAGAAGTTTGAAGTCATCTTAGTTTACACAGGAAGTAGGTAGCCACCCTGGCCTACATGAGAGCTTGTCCAAAAAACAACAAACCAACAAACAAGGTTAGGGGGGGAAAAAAAAAAGAGGAAAGTGAAAAATGTCTCCCAAGCCTCCTTTGCCTCGTCAGTGTAGGACTCAGTGTAGGTTATGTAAATGAAGAGGCCATGCAGGAGAATGGGGTCATACACTTCCTGAGGGGATTAAACACAATGGTCTGTCCTGGAAAGAAAATGATATTTCTCACTTGTATAATGCTTTTCCTCTATCCAACAATAATACACAGGACTCTGTACTTTCAGCCAAATAGTGCAAAGTACTTAGCAAATGTTCAACTCATGAATCCTCAGAACAACCAAGAAAGGACAACTTTTGGAAGGAAGAAAAACAAACTCATGCTTATGGGTCTATGGGAAACCAATCTAAAGTCAGAAGAAATGAAGTAGAGCTGGCTAAAGCACACCACTGGCCGGAACCCTCGAACCAGGGCCATTCCTGGGTTGAATACTGTCTAAGATGCTATGGACAGAGACTTTCAAAAGGGCAGATGTGAGCCAGAATAACCCTTGTTCAATCTTCCAGCCCAGAGGTTGTAAAAGATGTTTAATTTTCTATTTTCAAAAGGTTTTGTTTTGTTTTGTTTTGGAGACAGGGTTTCACTACACAGCCTTGTAGAGCTCTCTGTAGAATACAGAGACTTTCCCGCTTCTGTCTCAGCTCCTGTGTGCTGGGATTAAAGACATGTGGAAGAATTTTTATACCCTAGGGTACCCCCAAAACAATTTTTTGAAACCAGGTATTGACAAAAAGTTTAGTTGGTATCAAAAATGTTTTATAATGTTTGTCCTGATTCTCTGTGGACTGGTTCCTCTGTCCATCTCACAGGGGTCCTGGGGACTGGAATCAGGAAGCCAGGCTGGCATGGCATGTGCCTTTGCCCTCTGTGCCAGCTGTAGCCATTATTTTACTTATAAGCTTATTTACATATGTAAATGCACATTTATTTATTTATTGAGATGGTCTCACATCTGCCCTTTTGAAAGTCTCTGTCCATAGTTTAAAACACATGGCACTTTTGAAAGGAAAGTGAATAATCACAGCTGTGGTAGGTCATTGCTCATTTCTATAATGAAGTGCCTAGGGCTGCATACTGGCCAAAGAAAAGTTTGCTTTGCTCACAGTTCTGGGGAGTCAAAGTTTCATGGCAGTCTCATTGTTGACAAGGTCCTCGGGAAACTCAGGCCTCACATGGCAAGCCTCTGTCTCTGTCTGTCTGTCTGTCTGTCTGTCTGTCTGTCTGTCTGTCTCTCTCTCTCTTTCTCTCTTTCTCTCTCTCACACACACACCTCATCTTTCCATAAAAAGCAACCAGTACTCAATCACAGAGCTATATTCTGCTATATTCTGGTGACCTTACCAAATCTTAACTATTCAGTTGGACCCTCCAGTTCACTCCTGCTTGATCCAGAAAGCCCTATTCCTCTCTCTCCAAACCCCACCCTCTCAGACAATCTCCAACAAAGAAAGGGTGCCAAAAAGCCCAGTTCGGCAGTCTTAGCCACTATAGCAACTCCTCCCCTGAAGTTGACAGCAGCCCAAGTCCCCGCCTAAAGTGCTCAGCTTTTGACCATACTTGGGCACTAACCCAGCTGTGGTGGACACGTCATCACCCCCTCACCTACAGGCTATATAAGCTCCTTGCTTTAGTTCAGCACGTGACTTCTTCGGCCCAATCTTTGGGGTTGGAAGACTCACCTGGGAGTTGTTTTGTTCAAATAAAGCTGATCTTTTACTTTTTTCAACTCGGCTTGATCTGGCTTACTGTGTTGGCAGAGAAACCTATTATCATATTACAGAAAGCCTATTACTAACCATTTCCCAAAGGCCTATCTCTATCACTTCTATACATCGTACTCAAATTATGTTTCTGCTCCTTTATACTGTGCAATAGGAATTGAATTTCAACACATGGACCCTTAGAGGACACACACAAACTATTTCCATAGCAACAAGTTTTATACAGGATGATTTGTTCTGCCTCCAGTTCTAGTAGTTAACCTGCCTGGGAGATATTATTTGTCTTGATTTACAATAAGGAAAACAGAAGATTAGCCAGATTGAGTAATTGTCCCAAGGCCACAGTTAACTGTGTTCCAAACATGTTTTCAAGGCTCATTCCCCATTTTCCATATGCATAGCTGGACCTGGGGTGTAGCCCGGTGGTAGTGCACTTGTCTTGCATGTGTTGAGGCCCTAGGGTTTGATAACCAGCACTTCCAAAAACAGTGGTGGGGTAAAGTTCAAGGAAAACTATGAACCTGGAATTGGGCAGTTTTTATTAGTGGAAGTCTACAAAAGAATCAGAAGGAAGCAATCAAAAAGCCAAATCCTGATTCTATCCAACCCATCTAATCCCCACAGTCACTTGGACAGCCTTGATACTCTTAAATGGAGGGCACAGAGGCAGTGTGGTGCTTCACCACAAGAACAATCTTAATCTGAAAAAAAAAAAAGTCTTTCTCTAAACACACTGATGGAGGAGAGTACTGTGGATACAAACAGCCCCAGAACTTAATGTTGGGTGATAAGTTAGTTAGGATTCTCTAGAGGAACAGAATTGATACAATGAATAGGTGTTACAACCAGAATTTATTAAATCAGCCTACATGATATGAGTTGGGTATTCCAATAATTGCTGTCTTCATGCTGGAGAAGCTAGGAACCTGGCAATTTCCCAGTCCATGAGGTTGGATTCCTTGTATAATCTTAACCTGATGCTGAAGGCCTGAAGACTCCCTGGAGAGTTGTTAATCTTTCATCCATGCTGGAAGCCAAAGAAGCTGATGGCAACATCAGCATCAGCAGAAACAACAGAGCAGATGTACACATCAGCAAGAAGCTGGGGGTAGACAGGGGAAAGCCAGCCCTGCTTTTCTTTCAGGCCCTGATATGTCTGGGCCACAGCTAGAAGGTACTGAACACTCTCGGGGAGGCTTTCCATAGCAGTTAATCTTTCCAGAAAATGCCCTCATAGGCCTACTCAGAGGCATGTCCCTTAGGCGATCCCAGAATCAGTCAAGTTAAAGAATCTTGATGAATAATCCGAGGTTCTGTCTCCGGATCTTTTATCTTACTGTGTAGGGTCTTGGTCCAACTCACCCATTCCTATAGCTTTTACTACATTTCCTGTGTTGATAAGTCTCTAATGTGTATCTGTAGAGCTCTTTCCAGCCCTAACACCATTTAATGTTTCCTCATGATATTTCTATAAGTACCTCAAATTCAACAAGTTTAAGATTAAACTCAGGGCTGGAGAGATGGCTTAATGGTTAAAAACACTGGGATTCTTTCAAGGGATCAGGGTTCAGTTCCAGCATCAACATGTCTGCTTACACCTGTCTGTAACTCCAGTTCCAGGCAATCTGATGCCCTCTTCTGACCCGTATAGGCACCAGATACATACATGGTACACATATATACATGCAGTCAAACACTCAAACACATGAAATTAAAATAAAGAAATGTTTTTAGAAATATTGACTCACCACACCATCCTCAGACCAAACCTACTTTCATCCAGACAGTCAAGGAGTTGAAGTCTGAAACTTGAGCATCACTAACACTCCCCTGCATCCTTTTCCCACCCACAAAGATCCAGCCCAGTCTTGCTGTGCAAGCATCTTTTCAGCTGAACCCAACAGGACCTTCTTCAGTGTATAAATATAAAGCTTGCTAAGGTTGAAATGGTGTGTGTCTTGCTATAATTGAAATAAGCCATGGCAGTGGCTAATTAGCTAGATTGATTAGAGCTTGATACTGATAACAATAAATAAGCTTAAGGATTAATGCCTATGTCTATGGCTAACCCCTAGAAACCAAGAACAATGATATATTTCAGACTTCATAACCCCTAATCCAGGGAGTGAACTAAAAATGTTCTTCTATTTTCCTTTTACTTTATGCTTTCTACCTCCTTTTCTTCCTTCCTTTCTTTCTTTCCTTTCTTCCTTCCTTTATTTCTTTCTCTCCTTCCTTCTCTCTCTCTCCCTCTCTCTTTTTTCTCTCTCCTTCCTTTTCCCTCTCCTTCTCTCCCTCCCTTCCTTCTTTTTTCCTTTTACACAGGGTCTTGCTATGTGTCATGTGCTAGCCCTGAATTCACATTGCCTTAGCCTTTGGAGTGTTTGAATGAAAGGTTTAATCACCATGTCTGGTTATAAGAGAGCCCTACTTCTTATCTTCTTTTTTCTACATTTAAAATTTTTATTGTGTGTGCACGATGGTGGAGAGTGCATGCCACAGTACACTTGTGGAGGTCAGAGGATAACTAGTGCCAGTCAGCTCTTCCCTTCTGCCATGTGAATCCTAGGGATTGAACTCAGGTCCTCAGCTTTGGTGGCAGGCTTCTTGCAGTTTTACTCAATGAATAATTTCACTGGCCCCAGAAATCTTTGTTTCTTTTTTGTTGTTTTTCTTCAGGACAAGGTCTCACTATGTAGTCTTGACTATCCTGGAACATACTCTGTAGACCAGACTGGCCTTGAACTCTCAGAGATCCACCTGCCTCTGTACCACCATTGCTTAGCTTTTTTAAAAAAGTAATTATTCCAATTTTGATTTGTAGTCTTTTTAAAAATTAACTTATTTATTCTTCTTTCATATATTACATCCTGACCACAGTTTCCCCTCCCTCCTCTCCTCCCAGTCCCTCTCCCTGACTTTCCTTCTCCCCCAGATCTACTCCTTCATTTCCCTTCAGAAAAGAGCAGGCCTGTCAGGGATATCAACCAAACACAGCCTAACAAGTTATTGTAAGAGTAGGCACATGCTTCATATCAAGGCTGCATGAGGCAACCTATTTGGGGGGAAAGGGTCCCAAGAACAGGCAAGGGAGTCAGAGGCAGTGCCCATTTCCATTGTTAGGAGTACCACAGAACACCAAGCTACACCACCATAACATACATGCGGAGGACCTAGGATAGACCCATACAGGTTCCCTGATTGTCACTTCAGTCCCTATGAGTCCCTATGAGTCCCTATGAGTCCCTATGAGTCCCTATGAGTCCCTATGAGTCCTGAGCAGTTGTTTCTGTGGGCTATGTTCTACTGGTGTCCTTGACGCCTCTGGCTTCTTCAACCCTTCCTCCCCTTCTTCAACAGGAATCTCGAATTTCACACAACGATTGTCTGTGGATCTTTGCATCTGCTCCCATCAGCTGCTGGATGAAGCCTCTCTGATGACAATTGAGCTAGGCTCTCATCTATGAATATAGCAGAATATCATTAGGAATCATTTCATTGACATTTATTTTTTTTCCAGTTATGTTTGGTTCTATCCTAAGTCTCTGGGCTATCCCACCTGTGTTCTGGCTCTCCAGGCAGTGTCAGGGGTGGGGCCTTCTCTCCTGGCATGGACCTCAAGTTGGACCAGTCATTGGTTGGCCACTCCCACAAAACCTGTACCACCTTTACCCTAGCACAGCTTGTAGGCAGGACAAACTGTAGGTCAAAAGTTTTGTGGATTTTTGTCCCAGTCCCTCCACTGGAAGCCTTGATTAGTTACAGAAAATAGCTGGTTTGGGCTCCATATCCCCTACTACTAGGACTCTTTGCTAAGGTCACCCTCACAGATTCCAGGGAGCTTCAATTGCATTAGATTTCTACTTCATCCCCCAAATGCTCCTCATTCCCAGTTGTCTCTCCCAGTACTCTCCTCTTATACCCCCTCAACCTGATCCCTCCTGTTCCCACTCTACTCACCCCCAGTCCACCAACAACAATGGAAATGGGCACTGCCTCTGACTTTCCTAGGTAGATCCGAGAATCCCCTCTTGAGCCCTGCTTGTTACCTAGCCTGTCTGGTCTGTGGGTTGTAGTGTAATTATCTTTCACATCATAGCTAGTATCCACTTATGAGTGTATATCATGTTTGTCTTTCTTGGTCTGGGTTACCTCACTCAGGATGAATTTTTTCTAGTTCCTCCCATTTGGCTAAAAATTTCATCATGTCTTTTTAAAAAAAAAAAAACATCTGCATAATACTCCATCATACAAATGTACCACATTTTCTTTATGCATTCTTCAGTTGAGGGACATGGAGGTTGTTTCAGTTTCTGTCTATTATGAATAAAGATTCTATGAATGTAGTTGAGCAAGTGTCCCTGTGATAGGTAGGATAAAGTATCCTTTGGGTATATGGCCAAGAGTGGTGTAACTGGGTCCTTGAAGTAGATCAATTTCCAATTTTCTGAGAACCTGTCAGAAACTGAGAAAATTGATTTCCAAAGTGGCTGTATAAGTTTGTACTCCCACTGGCAATGGAGGAGTGTTCCCCTTGCTCCATATCCTCACAAGCATGACCTGTCACTTGTGTTTTTTATTTTAGCCATTCTGACTGGTATAAGATGGAATCTTAGAGTCATTTTGATTTGCATTTCCCTGATGACTAAGGATGTTGAACATTTCTTTGATGTTTATAGGACATTTGAGAATCCTCTGTTGACAATTCTCTGTTTAGATCTATACTCCAGCTTTCCTGTCAATAAATCTGCCCCAAGTCCTACAAATAGTTAAGAGAGTTAAGAGAGAGAGAGAGAGAGAGAGAGAGAGAGAGAGAGAGAGAGAGAGAGATTGAACAATGGTACAATTTTATGCCTTAGAGCTGGAGGTTAAGAGCACTGACTGCTCTTCCAGAGATCCTGAGTTCAATTCCCAGCAACCACATGGTGGCTTACAGCCATCTATACTAAGTTTATGCCTTATTGGTAGGATGACTTGTTCTGTAGTGGTTTGTCTCAAGAGCCTTTCCAGGCCCCAGAGGTGTAACTGCAGAAAGACAGATTGATATAGATAAGAGCCAGATGTTTGAGAAGAAACCAGGATGCAGCAGGAAAACCAATCAAAAAGTGACATCACAGAGCCAAAGGAGGAGCCCACCAGCATGCAGTATCCTAGAGCAGTAGTTCTCAGCCTTCCTAATGCTGACCTTTTAACACAGTTCCTTATGTGTGGTGACCCCAACCATAAAATTATTCTTGTTGCTGCTTCATAACTGTAATCTTGCTACTGTTGTGAATTTTAATGTAAATATCTGGGTTTTCCAATGGTCTTAGGCAACCCCTATGAAGGAGCTGTGACCCACACCCAGGTTGAGAGCTGCTGTCCTTGAGTAAGACAGTGGCTGCTGCCTCCTCCTCTGTCTTGAATACACTGATTTACATAAGGCTGTGCAAGCACATTATGTACTTCAAGGAAATTTCCCCATACTCCCTACCACCCTTCCCATTTCTCACCACTCCTGCTGCCATTGGTCCTCTTTCTCTGAGGTGGAATTCAAAAATGTATAATTACATTCAACTGTGTGTGTGTGTGTGTGTGTGTGTGTGTGTGTGCGCGCGCGCATGTGTGAGTGCAGAAAATAAAACTTGTGAGTTGTCAGTCTTGGCAGCTAGCAAGCACCTTTACCTGCTGAGTCATCTGAGGGAGTGAAGATATTTAATGGTTCCTGCCAGTGTAGTTTGAATGGCATTAACGATCTCCCCACATTTCATTACTCTTCCCCATCCCATCTTATGCACACTGATAAATCTCCAAGGGCTTCACAGTGCCTGGCCTACTCGGGTCTCATTTGACCGTCTCAAACCTTGCTGGGGCATACTTGCACTCCAGTGACAGTCGTTCTAAAAGTCCCAACACTACTTCAGTCCATTCTGCAATCTTCTGTCAATCTTTCCTTTTCCTGGTGGTTAGAAATACCATTTTTTTTAGAAATTTATTTTCATTTTATGTGCATGAATGTGTGCCAGCATATATGCACAATAGATGTAGTGCCCTTGGGAGTCGGAAGATGGTGTGGGATCTCCTGCAACTGGAGTCACAGGTGGTTGCTAGCTGTCATGATGTGTGTACTGGGAATCAAACTCAGGAAGAGCAGTCAGTGTTCTTAATCACTGAGCCATTTCTCTAGCCCCAGGAATTCATGACTCTCAACTTGAAGGTCACTTTTTTGTTGTTATTTGGTTTGTTTTTGTTTTTGTTTTTGTTTTGTTTTGTTTTGGAGACAGAGTTACTATGTAACCTAGGCTGAGCAGGAATTCAGTTTAGACTAATCTGGCCTTGAACTCACAGAGCTCTGTGTGTCTCTGCCTCCTATTTACTGTGATTAAAGGTGTGTGCCACCACACCTAGCTTTGAGATTCCTTTTTAAAATAAACCCTGGTTCTCAAAATTGGGTTGGCTGATGCTACTTTCACTGCTTAGATTTTTGTTGGTGGTGTTTATTTGTTTGTTTTTCTTTTTTAAAGATTTATTTATTATGTTTACAGTGTTCTGCCTGCATGTGTGCCTGTATAACAGAAGAGGGCACCAGATCTCATTATGGATGGTTGTGGTTGCTGGGAACTGAACTCAGGTTCTCTGGAAGAACACTCAGTGCTCTTTGTGGAACCATCTCTCCAGTCCACACTGATTAGTTTTTATGAACAAAAACTAGAGTCACTTGGGAAGAAGAAACCTCACTTGAGGAAATGCCTCCATAAGACTGGCCTGTGGAGCATTTGTTGATAATGATTGATGTGGGAGGGCCCAGCCTACTGTGGGCACTGCCACCCCTGGGGTGGTCCTGCATAGATAGTCCTCTGTTATAAGGAAAGCAGGCTGAGCAAGCCACAAGAAGCTAACCAGTAAGCTGCTTTCCTTCACAGTCTCTGCTTCAGTTACCTGCCCTACTCTCCTCCATGATGGACTATGGCAGAGAAATGCAGACCGCCGAACAAACCCTTTGCTCTCCCAACTTGGTTTTGGTTACTGTTTCATCATAGCAAAGGGAAGCAAACAAATTCACTCCTCCAGTCAGAAGCATAGTTCAAGGTGGTTGTAATTTTCTCAAAGCTCTCTTCCAGACTGACAAGTACAAATACAACATTTTCAAAGTCTAGCTTTGGTGAATACTGAATCAGTGAATGAATCTTGGCTCCATTAATAAGTGGCTATCTGAGTAGATTTTGAGCTCAGTTTTGACATATGTAAAATGCAGTTAAAAACAAGGATAAAAATGTAGAGAATAGATATAGTGAACTCCATGTTTTGCTTCAGATTCTGAGACAAGAGCAAAAAATTTAAGTTAAAGTAAACTAGAACAATAACCAAGAGTCCTAAATGGCATCAGTATATTTAAAGCTCCTAGCTAGTACCTCTGGATCTACTGTACAAAACTGTTACCAATGGATAATACTGGGGAAGGAATTGCAGAGCTGAGGTCAGGTGTAGATGGGTCTAGCTTTAGCATTCTTTAAAACTCTTGTCCATGTCTATCCAAATGAGCAAAGTGCATGCCATCTGGTATTCAACAAAGGGGAGTTTCCTTCAGTGTGTGACAAACCCCAATGGCTGGTTAGCACAACCAGCAGGGTAGATCACAAAACCTAATTCTGCAGATGTTTGTTTCCATATGTGCATGTACACACATGCATATGTGGTATACATATGGCATACATACATGCATTCACAGGCATGTGGCTGTGTGATGGAATGTGGGTATTGGAGACCAGAAGTCAACAACTGTGAGTGTCCTCTGTATCACACTTTTTGAGACAAGTGCATCACTGAACCTGGAGCTCACCCATTCAGCAAGACTAGCAGGGAGCTATCTCTTTTAAAAAAAATTTAAAGTAATGTATTTGTTTTATTGATATGTGTGAATGCTTACATGTATGTTTGTGTAACATGTACTTGACTGGTGCCCACAGAGGTCAGAAGAGGGTGTATATTCCTGGGAACTGGAGTTACAGACAGTTGTGAGTTGCCATGTGGCTGAGAAATGAACACAGGTTCTCTGCTATAGGTGCAAGTGCTCTTAACCATTGAGTCATCTTTCCAGCCCGTGGATCTTCCTGTCTCTACCTCCCTAATGCTAGGATTATAGGCACATGCTACCATGCCAGGCTTTTGATGTTAGGGATCTCAACTCATATGACAAACACTTTACTGGCTGAACCATCTCTCTAGCCTTGTCCACCCCTCCTTCTCCTCCTCTTCTGCCTCCTCCTCCTCCTCCTTCTTTCAAACAGTCTGACCATAAAGTTCTGGCTGTCCTGAAACTCACTGTATAGACCAGGCTGGCCTTGAACTCAGAGCTCTGCCTGCCTCTACCTTCCAAGTGAGGTGATCAAAGGCATGCACCACCACTTCTGGCTCAACCTCTTACAGCCTCCCCCTTTTCATTGTACTAATGAATCTGCAGAATTGTTTGCAGAGATTAGATGGTATTTCACAAAGCAACCAGCAGGTAGCAGGCACTAAGTGAACACTATGGCTGTAGGTGCTGTGGCTGTCAAAAGCAGCCTCTCTTGACTTTGCTCTTTAAAATGTACACACGCACCATAACACACAGGTGGAGATCTGAGGGTCACTTACAGGAGTCAGTTCTCTTCTTCCACCCTGTGATCTCTGGGGATCAAACCCAGTTCATTAGGATTGACTGCAAGTGCTTTTACCCACTAAGATTTGACATTGCATATGAAACCAGTGTCAGACACATAATAATTAACTAACCTAGTCTGCCAGTTATGAAAGAACAAGCAAAGCCTAAATTCTTTTGACTGCAGAGGTCCAAACCAGTATAAGGCACCATGTTTTGACTAACACTTAAGCAGGCTGCCAATGGCATGTCCAAGACCACAGTCTGTAGTGCTAGGGTTTTGTGGTTTTGTTTGGGGCAGTGGGTTTGCTTTTGTTTGTTTGTTTGCTAAAGACAGACCCTTATGTAGCTCAGGCTGGCCTCCCAAGTGTTGGGATCACTGACATATGAGGCCACACCCAGCCCTGTTAATAGCATATGGCTGTGAGACTGGGCAGACACCTGCCAGGTTCAGACACACAGAAATCAGCCATCTTGAAATCAGCTGTCAGAAGGGTGTCAGATGTGGAAATCTCCAATTTGTCACAAAATTAGGACCCAAAATGAGGAAAGTGTAACCTGGCATGATGACACATGCCTTTAATCCCAATACTCAGGAGGCAGAGGCAAGAAGATCTCTGTGAGGCTAAGACCAGCCTAGTCTACAGAAATAGTTACAGAACAACCAGAGAAACCTTGTCTCAAAAAACCCAAACAAAACAACAACAACAACAAAACCCACACAATCAAAGTGAGGAAGGTGTAAACACAGTGCTAGTTAGGACTTCTATTACTATGATGAAACACCATGACCAAAAGCAATTGGGGAGAAAAGGGTTAACGTAGTTTGTGCTTCCATATCACTGTTTGTCATTGAAGGAAGTCAGGATAGGAACTCAAATAGGGCAGAAACCTGGAGGCAGGAGCTGATGCAGAGGCCATGGAAGGCTGCTGCTTACTGGCTGTTTCCCCATGGTTCGCTCAACCTGCTTTCTTATACAAGCCAGTGTTGGGAGCTTAGAATGAAGGTCCTTACACCCACAAATCTCCAGAGAATCCAGGTATGTTAAGCATGCAGAATTGTCTTTCCAATAGGAAAGATGTAAAAACCTATTCTTCCATACAGAAAGTTGGGAATTGGAGCTGATTAATAGCTTGGTGATAATGTGTTATCTATTGGGCCAGGCTATATCACGCTCCTACAACCAAGAGCAGAGGTGGCTAGTAACCTAAATGACTGTTACAGCCAGGCCTCCCCAAGCTCCCACAACTTGGACTGGGGATAACTAATAATCTAAATGACTCATACCTTATCTGTGTAGTCAGAGGCTCCCTCAGGCTTTCACAACCAGGACCAGAGGTGGCTAATATAACTGAGACCAGGCCAGATCCTTCCCTAGGCCCTTAAGCTAGGACAGTTAGTCTATCTCCAGAACCCCCCTTCTTGGAAGAAATGACATGTATCCTGAGTTGAGCTTCAATGTAGTTGTGCTTCCTTGTAGACAGGGGATTGAATTATACCAGAAACAAACCCCCGCCCGCCTCAAATTATGCTCCTTGGGATTAGACTCCCTGAAGTCTTGATCCAGGTTGATGAAGTCAGTCTGAACTGAGTTTTCATTCTCATCTATTCACTTTCCTACCTGGATACCTTGGGTCCTCCTCAAGCCAGGCCCACCAGCCCAGGGATGATACCACCCACATTTGGCTGGACCCTCCCCCAGTAAATCACTAATTAAGAAAATACCCTACATCTATATAATGAATTGAGGCTCCTTCCATTTAGATAACTCCAGCTTGCATCAAATCAACATAAAACTATCCAGCACACTTACTGTGAACCAAAATCCTTGCCCATCTTTTTGTCCCCACTTCCCTACTCTACTGACTGATCCAAAGCTACCCCCATCATATTCTATAGGAAGAAAATAAAATATTTTAAAAATTCATTGAAATAGAGATTGGATATAAAATGTTTTGTGACATGGAGTCTTTAGTCACCCAGAGATCTCTTTCTTGAGAGCTGCCAGCACGCAAGCCAGTGTAAGTAGCCTTGAGGATGTGTGTTTGGAAGCCTGTGGTGTTGTGAAGGAGTGTCACAAAGTGGGAGCCTGGATTTCATAGCCCATCTGGGTTGCACATGTTGTTTACATCTCTAGCCACATGAAAGGTGATGAACAGCCCAAGAGGGTTTTGCCAACAAATAGAAACATTTACCACACAGCACTTATGATGGCCAAAACATTAAAAATCAGTATGAAATTAATGAATACATTTTCAAAACCATTTTAAGATGCATTTGTTGATCTCATTAGAGTGCTTTAGCTTGAGTTTCTGGCACACACACACACAAAAAAAAAAAAAAGAAAAAAAACCCTTAATTTTTCAGAATAAATCATTACATTAAGCATACCTTTTCCAGGAATACTAATTAAAGATGAATGACAAAAAAATGTGTTTGCCCCTAAACTTCCATTAAAATGAGAATAATTCAATTTTTTTATTAAAAAGGGGAAGAAATAGTGAGAGCAACAGAATTTTAGGAGTTAAAAAAATTACTGAACTGAGAAAGTTAAATTGTAAGTCAGGTGTGCGCCACCTTTAATCGAAGGATTTGGGAGGCAGAGGCAGGAGGATCTGTGAGTTTGAGACCACTGGCCTACAAGAGCTAGTTCCAGGACAGCCTCCAAAGCCACAGAGAAACCCTGTCTTGACCCCCCCCCCAAATTGTAAAGTCAGAAGAAAGGAAAACCAAGAAACAACCCAGGGCTCATCACAGGCCAGGCAAGAGTATCCTTCCCCAACACATATCCCTAAGCAGAAGACTTGCCTGGGCCTCATCAGAGGCCAGCAAGAGCATCCTTCCCAAATACACATCTCTAAGCAGCAGGACAAGAGCATCCTTTCTAAACACACATCTCTAAGCATCAGAATTGAGGTCCATAAAAAGTACAAGGTTGTCTATAAACTAGAACCGGTGAAGATTAAGGTTGACATTGGGATATTGGCAGTACATATATTTAGGAAAATGGTTTATATGGTAAAGTATCATGCTCTTTAGTTGACATTCAGTCACTAGAGTATTGACATCCAGGAATAACTACCCTTTCTCTATGAAGAACATATTTTCCTCCCTAGAAAATGCAACTAAGGTAATTTTAAAGAATAAAGGGAATGAGGAAGAGAAGGAGGAGGAAGACCTGTTCCCCAGTAAACAGGCTGTGTAGAGACGTCTGAAGATAGGCAGCCAGCTGCATCTGTGGCACGGAGTTTCCATAAGTAAAACACCAGTGAAGAACTAGAAGACAGGTCTACAAGGACAGCAAGACAGAAGATATAGGAGAAGAAACAGCACTCAGGAAGCAAAGGCAGGCAGATCTCTAAGTTTGAGGGCAGCCTGATCTACAGAGTGAATTCCAGGACAGCCAGGACCACACAGAGAAACCCTCTCTTGAAACAAACACAAAAACCACAGAGAGAGGGGGGGAGAGGGAGGGAGGGAGAGAGAGAGAATCTGGTATTAACACAGATGAAAGGAATAGTCAGAAGGTTCTAGAAGATAAAAAGCCTTCTAATACTGATGGATTTTAATAATTGATACTAAATTGCCAAAAGTATTCTATAGATTCAATGCAATCCCACCAAAATGCCAATGTTATTATTTCCAGAAATAGAAAAAAATCTTTAAATTCATATAGCAGTACAAAGGACCCCTGATAGCCAAAGGAATCCTGAACTGAAAGAACAATATTAGAAAGTTGTGCTACAGAGCCACAGGAACAGACATAAAGGTGGATGTGGTACCACATACTTTAATTCCAGCACTCTGGAGGCAGAAGCAGGCAGATCTCTTCAAGTTCAAGGCCATCCTGGTCTACATAGTAAGTTCCTGGATAGCCAGGGCTACAATAAAGGGTCTTGGATAGGTCACTCAGTCTTAGAACTAAATTCTTAATTTTTATCTTGAGAACTCACATGGTGACAGGAAAGCACTGATTCTCACAAGTTGTCCTCTGATGGTCACATGTGTACCACACCAGATAAACAAATGTAAAGAAAAATTCACAATATGAAAAACATTCAACATCACCAGCTACTAGAGAAATGCAAATAAAAACTACTTTGAGTTTCTATCTCACCTTAGTTGGAATGGCAGAATTAAGAAAACAACAAATTCTAATGAGGATGTGGACAAAAGGGAACCATACAAACTGCTGATGGGAATAAAAACTAGTCCAACCACCATGGACATCAACATGGAGGTTCCTCAGAGCTAAAAGTAGATTTACTCTATGATGACCCAGCTATACCACTCCTAGTGTTTACCCAAGAGCCTCCAAGTCAACACATTGCAGAGACACTTGCTCACTGATGTTACTGTAGCACCATTCAGTAGCTGGTTATAGAACCAACCTCGGTCCAACAACACAGGGTGATAAAGAAAATGCAGACTATATACACAGTGGGAATTTTTTCCACCATATATAATAATGAAATTGTGTCACTGGTAGGAAAATTAATGTAACTAGAGATAATCATACTAAGTTAATTAAGTTAGTCTCAGAAAGACAAATATCTCATTTACCCAGATTGGTAGGTCCTAGATGTTACACACACAGAAGCACCTGTGTACAGATGACATGAAAATGGCTGGAAAAATGGCTCTGGCTCAGCAATTCAGAACACAAACTGCTCTTACAGAGGACCCAAATTTAATTCCCAGCACCAATATGGGGCAGGACTGCTTACAACTGCTTGTAACTCCAGTTCCAGGAAATTCAACACTCTCTTCTGGCCTCCACAGGCACCTCAGCCATGTGCACAATCCCTCTCCCATATACAAATAATTAAAAATAAAATAACATCAGGAGCTGGAGAGATTGCTCTTGCAGGAGACCTAGATTCAATTCCCAGGACCCATGGTGTCTCACAACTACCTGCAACTCTATTTCCAGGAGATCCAATGCTCTTTCCTGACCTCTTTAGACTCATGCAAGCATGTAGGGCACACACACACACACACACACACACACACACACACACACACACAGAGAGAGAGAGAGAGAGAGAGAGAGAGAGAGAGAGAGAGAAGCACATACATATATATATATATATACATAAAATACAACTCACTAAATATTTTTTTAAATTAAAAAAGAGTGAGGCTGGGCAATGGTGGCACACCTTTAACTGCAACACTCAGGAGGAAGAGGCAGGCATATCTCTGTGAGTTTGAGGCCAGCTTGATCTATAGAGCTAGTTTCAGGGTAGCCAGAGCTACACAGAGAAACCCTGTCTCAAAAACAAAACAAAACAAAAAAACCACCAGCCAATCAAACAAACAAACAAACAAACAAAACTGTATGAGGAACATAGGGGACTAATGGCACTAAAAGAGTGGGGAGAAGGTGGAGGGATGGGGATAAATTTTGAATATGCTCCAAGTACATTACATGCTTGCATGAAAATGCTTTTATGTAATCCTGTATAATAAAATTCTTAGTGTAAAACTTTTAAAACACTAATATAGTCAGAGCAGTACAGATGCAAGAATAGCATGATATATAAAAAACCATTAAAGAACAAGAAACACTTGTTAGAAATTTAAGATATCAAAACAGAATTTTAAAACATAACATAGGCTGGGGACACAGTCCCATAGTGGAGTACTCGTCTGGTATGTGGAAGGCTCTGAATTCGCTCTTACATGTCAAGTTGAGGGATCTCCAAGAAAATAAAGACAAAGGGCAGTGGGAAAGACAATGGAAAAGAAAAGGCCATGAGAGGATCGGTCTTCTCTGGAAGTATGCTATCCTAATAAACAGGAGATCCAAAAGGAACAGACGTAATGACCGGGAAGAGACCAGAATAATCAACAAGACAGGACTGTCAGAGACAAGGGATCTGAGTTGCCAGTGGGGCTTCAAAGTACCAGACACTGCATGAAAACAGACCAACGCCAAAGCATGCCCAAGAACCCTGGTGACAGGAGAAATCCGGACAAGATTTCAGAGGGGAACAGCAGTGACCACACACAAAATTCTTTAAAAGTGGATCAGAACAGGGAAGGTGCCCAGTGGAGCCGGTGTGTGAAAGGCAGCCATGAACAAGACAACCTTCTGTTTCTACAACATAAAGTGAAATAGTAGGTATCATTCTACCAGGATACTTCCTGTGTCCAATAAGAAATTGACAGCAGATGCTCAAGGCTTTGTAGTTAGGAATGAGTAATCCAGTGTGAGAAATGTTTTGTTTTGCTTTCTATCAAAGGTAGCTTGCTCACCAAGGGCCAGTATTTTGCAAATCTCCTCCACTTTTAACTCTTCTATCTAGTAAAACTTTTATGCAAATCTCTTAATGTCTCCCCATCTGGTCAGCTGAGCCTTTACCCCTTTCCCTCATTTTCTTTACACTAAGCTTTTAAAATTAGCCAATCCCGAAGACTGTGAGGTTGGACTCCAGCCAGTGGGGAAAGGCACCGGCACCATCTAAATTAGAATAAAGCCAAGTAACTTCCTGCCCCCTGTGCTACCTAGTCTGGTTTGGGGTCTGGTGTACCACCTTTGTACAAATAAATTGCCTTGCTGAGTTACTCATGTGCTTTGTTTGAGTGCTCCTCTGTTTGACACTGAGGTTTTCAAGGAAGCCGTACCAAAGGTGGCTAATACAAGTGCTTCTAGCACAACTGAGATGTCTTGGGTCCTCACAGCAATCTAAATAGACAAAAATAACCACCACATACCCCAGTTACACTGAGGAATTTACCCAATGTGAGGAGAGGGACTAGACTTCAATCTAAAGCTCATTCCTGAGTTCTTTATGCTACTGAAAATTAGTATTTACAAAGCCAAGTGTGATGGCGCATGCCATTGATTCCAGCATTCAGGTGGCAGAGACAGGAAGATCTCTGAGTTCTAGGACAGCTAGCCAGAATAACACAGACAAACTCTGTCCAGAAAAAAACAAAAAAGCAAACATTTCAGTCCCCATATTAGTTCAGATCTGTTTTCTCTGCCTTTGTTCTTTTGTTGGTGTGTGTGTGTGTGTGTGTGTGTGTGTGTGTGTGTGTGTGTGTGTGTGTGTGTGTGTTTTCTTGTCATACTAGGGACTGACCCTAAGGCCTCCTGTGTGCTAAGCCAGCATGTTAGCTCTGAGTTTTATTTCTGTCCTCACCTACCCCTTTTAAATTAAGACAGCATATCACAATTGTGCCTCAGAACAACTATAATGTGAGACCCTCCTTCGTCTGCATCTCTAATGTTGGCATTATTTGCATGAGCCAGCACACTATTTTTCTCCCACTAATTTATTATATTTTATCAATTATTATTCAAGGAGAGAATGTGTGGAAATCAGAGGACAACCTCTAGGAATCAGTTCTCTCCTTCCACTATAGGTTATCAGGCTCGTGTAGCAAATGATTTTTACCTACTGAGTCCTCTTGCCCACCTTCTCAGACTTCTTAGAGACAGAAAAAAATATTTTATATGCTTCTAATTTGAGAGAGAGATCAAGAAGGGAGGAGATGACCCTAATGTTACTATAAAATAAGGTATTGGTCCATCGTGATTTTAGAAAAGTGTATCTTGATTAGCTGGCAGAAAACTTTATGGAAAGGAAGGCCTTGGGGCTGGGATGTAGCTCAGTGGTAGATTATTCAGTACACGAAAAGCTCTGGGTTTGACCCACATCATCATGAGGTGGGGGATGAAAAAATGAGTGCATTTTAAAACAGAAAGACCAGGACAGCTTCCAGGATAAGGGTCTAAAAGAAAGTGGCAATGGTTTTGTTTTAATTGGTTTTCTGCTCCAGTGCTCAGTTGTGTGAATGCTCAAAATGCAACAGGGTTTGCATGAACTTTTATAAGTTGTCCTGGCAGCCATCTTTATTACACAGCCACCCCACCCCCTGCTGAATTTTCCATATTAAGGTACTTCCATTGTTCTCAGTTGGGCCTGCAGTAACTTTAGCTCTCCTCCAGATGTTTCCTGACATCAGCATTCAAGATGTGCTGGCCAGATGTCTTTAAAATTGCAGGAACTCTGTGTTGTGTATATTAGTTATGCAAATGGAAAAGTGAGGACAAGAAGCCAACATGGAGGATAAAAAAGAACAAGGCAGAAACTGGGCCAAGTCTTTACTGGCACATGCACTTTAGGTAGAAAGCCAAGAGAGCAAGCTGTCTTTAATCAAAAAACCCTCAGCCGTCTACTATCCACATTGAAGGGCTAGTGTCCTCGGTTTTCAGGTCAGGCCTGAGGTTCTGGAAGTTTCCACCATCTATTGATGAGTGACTATAGAGAAATACTGAGTATCTAAAAATCTAGCAACCATCCAACCATTGCTTTATTTTGCTAACAACAACAACAACATCTTCATAAATCAAAGAACAATTCCACCAAATGTAGTCCTTAGTAAGTTATTAGATATTTTAAGGAGGAAAAGGGGTACAGCAGTGGACTGATTTCAGGAAAGCCTAAACAAAGTTAAGCAGGGGCTGGAGAGATAGCTCAACTGTTAAAAAACAAAACAAAAAAACCCAACTCTGTTGCTCTTTTAGAGAACCCATGTTGGATTCCCAGCACCCACAAGTGTTTCATAACCTTCTATAACTCTAGTTTCAGGGGATTTTCCACTTCTTCTGACCTCCAAGAATACCAGGCACAAATATGGTACACAGACCCACACACAGGATATATATATATATATATATATATATATATATATATATATATAATAATTTATAATAATAAATTATAATAACAATTATAATTGTTATTCTCTTTCCCAAAGCACTCCCAGAGCTTCTGCTGTTTGTGTACACAGTGAAAAACAGTTGCAAACACTTCTCAAAGGCCCCGGGGTGTGATAGAAAATTATAGACTAGAGGTCCCATAGGTCCTTAGTGCTAGTCATACACCCAAGTGAGCATCTTTAGACATCCTTACTTAAACAGGTCTGTCACTCACTCACGATGATGCTTTCTTCCTACTCAGCTCCAGTTTGGTTTTCTTGGGTTATGGCAACACAGTACACAGTGACCTAAACTGTAGTGATACAATTGTGATCATCCTCTCTTTTCTCTGGGTCTGGCCCCAGGCTGTCTTTGTCTATTCCTTTCTGTCACAAAAGGCCACCGCTCTGCCTTCTGGGCACTGCTGTGTGTCCAGATCTCTAACCTCACACCAGAATCTCAGCTGATGCTTCAGTGTTTGTCCCTGTGCACTAAGAATACCAACCCCGCACATGCCAGTAACTTAACTCACACTCTCCTCACCAAACACGTATTTATTTTTCCCAAACTCCGTTACTTACAGTGGTATACTCTGGTGTCTAGAAGGCCAATAGGGTATGTTTTTCGCCTTTGTTTCTTGATTGGTTGCATGTTTAACTAGTTTTGTAATTATGATAAAAGTATGTATAACAAAGTTTATCATCTTCACCATCTTAAAGTGTACAGTTCACTAATATTAGGCATATTTGATGGTTTCCTGTTAAAAGACTACACTTCTTAGCCTCCCTTGCAGTGGGAAGATAGGAACAAATGTGCTGCAATCATTTTCCATCCCTATAATGGTCTCAACCATCTGTCTTGGTAGGCATTCTCTCATCTACCTGCATGGCATAGGATATATGGATCAATTTGCTGTGGGTGAGATAACTCCCTATTATCACATGATCAATAAGCACAGACCTGCCCAAGGCCAGATGTGCCTCTCTTTCCTGCCTTTCTGTCTCCTTAATTGACTCAAAAATCAGAAATATTCACTGTCATCAGCCAATTCACAGAACTTCTTGTATACTTTAGGGACTAGGAGTTAGATGGATTCCCTGATAGGTAGACACATAGAGAGAGGTAATAAAGGTGGCCATCTTCCAAGATTGCTGGCTTCTTCCTCCTCATCCTGACCTAAGACAAAAGCTTAACACTTAAAACAAAGGCTTTTTCCTCAAACTGAACAGCCCTAGGGTAAGAAAACACTTTATAGACTTAAGAAAACCAGGCCCAGAAATGAGTTTGGATTTTCAGCTTTGCAGAGGGCCCTTTTCTCTGTGTACCTGTGTGTGTATTTCCTCATCTCCAATAAAGGCCTTTCTTCAGCTGCTGCTCCTGTCTGTTCCTGTTGGAGGCGTTAGAGATTCCTCTGCTGCTGCAATCCCTGCCTCTGTCCCTGGCAGACATCAATTTACTTTTCCCCTGTGAATTTGACAATAGGCACTTCATATAAATCAAATCAGTGTTTTTGTAGCTGGTTTATTATATTTACACGTTCTCAAGGTTTATCCTGGTTGTAGAATGACAGGGTATATTAGTTTAATTTTATTTTTAAATTTATTTCACATGGACGAGTAATTTGCCTGCAAGAGTATTTTTTTCTATTGGAACTGTAGTTACAGATGTTGTTCAAGCCTAAAAGTCCCTTGTTTAAGTCTTTTATACATTATACCTTGACTGTAGTCTATGTCCACCCCCCCAACTTTACTCCTCCAAGTTTCCACCCTGCCCCCCACCTCCTCTTTGCCCCAGAACTGCTCTTCAGTTTCCCTTCAGAAAACAGCAGGCCTCTCAAGGATATCAACCAAACATTGCATAACAAGTTACAATAGGACTAGACACTGACCCTTATATGAAGGTTGGACAAGGCAACCCAGTATGAGGAAAAGGGTCCCAAGAACAGGCAAAAGAGTCAGAGACACCCCAAGCCCAAGTCCCACAAGAACATCAAGCTATACAACTATAACACACATGCAGAGCACCTAGCTTAGACCCATATAGGCCCCATGATTGTCACCTCAGTCTCTGTGAGCCCCTATGAGCCCTGCTTGATTGATTTTGTGGGTTGTGTTCTCATGGTGTCCTCAACCCTTCGGGTTTCTATGATCTTTCCTTTTCCTCTTCTTTGGGATTCCCCTGGCTCTGCCTTGTGTTTGGTTGTGGGTCTCTGCATCTGTTTCCATCAGTTGCTGGATGAAGCCTTTCTGATGATGATTGGGCTAGACTCTGACTTATGAGCATAGCAGAGTATCATTAGGAATCGTTTCGTTGATTTGAGAGGGGGCAGTTGTGTTTGGTTCTATTCTAGGTCTCTGGGCTATCCAGACTCTGGTTATTGGCCATCTAGGCAATGTAATATGTGGGCTCCCTCTCATGGCATGAGCTTCAAGTTGGACCAACCATTGGTTGACTCATAAGTTCTATGCCACCAATACCCCAGCATACCATGGAGGCAGAACAAATTATAGCTTGAAGGTTTTATGACTGGGTTGATGTTCCTGGGAAGGGAAAATAAAATAGATTTTTCAAGTGGACTGGGGGAAGGAGGGGATAAGAATAGGATGAATCAGGAGAAAGGATAGAGGTAGAGAGTAGGAAGAGACAACGGAAGTGAGGGACATTTGGGGGTGTGTAATATGGACACCTAGTGAAGTGGAAACTCCCTGGAACCTACAAGGGTGACCTTAGGGAAGAGTCTTAGTAATGGGGAATATGGAGCCTGACCTGACCATCTTTTGTCCGAGTCTTGTTGAACCTGGGTGAACATCTATTCCTGGAGAACAGTGTCACATAGCCTAAGTGATATATGACCTGGACCAATCAAATTCTTCCTCTCCTGAGAAAGTGTTCTGACAATCACAGGCTTAAGCTGCCCACAGATGTGAACTAGGATTGAAAGATCCAATAGAGCTGGGGCATTATTCATCAGGAGTTATATCCACAAACAGAAGAAGAGATGGCTCTGCTGCTAAGCCTAATAGTCTGAGTTTGATCCCTGGCACCCACATGGCAAAAAGAAATAACTGTCTCTGACTTCCACAGGGACACAGTAGCACATGTGCACACATAGAAACAAATTATTTTTAGAAATGCTAAAGATATTCTGACATGGGGTTTGAACGGTGGAGAATATGACTATTTATTTCAGGCAAGAGCAAACCATTGCAACACCACCCAACGTTGCAGAGTATTTGTTTACATGGTAAACATGTGTCTCTTCCTAAGCCACCTTCTGTTTGGTTTAATAAAGAGCTAAATGGCGTACTGGGCAGTTGTGGTGTATGCCTCTAATCCCAGCACTCAGGAGGCAGACAGGTGGATCTCTGTGAGCTCTACAGAGTGAGTTCCAAGACAGACTCCAAAGCTACAGAGAAACCCTGTCTCGAAAAACAAAACAAAACAAAATCTAAATGGCTAATAGCTAAACAGAAGAGATAGGTGGGACTTCTGGGCAGAGATAACTCAAGATGAATCTAGGTGTATAGGGAATGCTAGCCAGCCATGGAACGAGTCAGACACACAAAATGGGATAGAGGTAAAAGCCACGTGGTAGAACATTTATATTAATAAAAGTATGGCTTAATTTAAGTTATAAGAGCCAGTTGAAAACAAGCCTAAGCTAAAGGTCAAGCTTTCGTAATTAATAATAAGTCTCCATGTCATTATTTGGGAGCAGGCTGGCAGGACAGAGACTCTTTACAAAGCACTGGATCATGCATCCCCATAGTCTGGGATCACATCTGGGTTGGCCACTAATGATGTATGACTGAGGAGATTATTTAACATCTGTGCTTTGTCATTGTCTTCTGTAAAACTCCAGGTACTTATCTTTTGATGGTATTGTGAAGATGAGGCCACTTGTCATCTTCGAAGCACTTAGCATTATCACCTCTAACAAAGGAGGGAATTGAGGCATAAAGACTTTAAGTAGCTTGCCCTATGTAGCCAAGCTAGAGCTGGGGGTGTGGTAGCTCAAACCTATAATCCAGCCCTGAGAGGCCAAGGAAGGAGGATCTCAGTTTCAACGCCAACTGAGAGTCATACAAGTTCAAGGAGAGATTGGGCTACAAGAGCAATGGGGGGGAGGGGATGAGAAAGGAAAGAAGGAAGGAAGGAGAAAGGGGGAGAGGGGAAGAGGGGAGAAGGAGAAACAGAGAAGAGGAAGGAGTAAGGGAGAGGGGGATGGGGAGGAGAGGGAGGAAGGAGAGAGAGAGAGAGAGAGAGAGAGAGAGAGAGAGAGAAGAGAGAGAGAGAGAGAGAGAGAACATCACCCCATTCACAGACACAAACCTACTTTCTTAATGACTCCGCAAGGATTTTTACTCCCCGTTTATAGGAAGCTTTCTCTAGTTACACCAAATTGATATGTTTTGACTAAACTGTAGAAGCCCATAGTTTGGGAAAGAAGTGTTGGTGGGTGATAGGGTTTTAAATACGTGAAAAACTAAGGTAATACTCAGAATCTAGATGAATATCCAAGAGTACAAAGCCAGTCAAACAGCCTACCAGACAGCTCTGACTCTTGGTGTGATTGTCAGAAATGGAATGAAAACGACCCAGCTCTGGATCTGTTTTGAGTTGCCAAGTGCCAGCATCTGATAGACTGTGTCTGTGCAGGGTGGTGAAAATTTGTGTGTGTGCTGATAGAAAAAACAAGGCTGGGAGGCAACTGTGTCCCGATTTCACTTGCCACAGTGAATTTATTGGACATACATTATGAATGTACTTCTCAATTCTCTCTTTTTGTGGCTTCACATGAAAGTCATGTCTATAAGAAAAATAAAGGTCTAAACTCAAAGAATAAGGATATGCTAACAACTACCAAATATTTTACATCCAAATTATAGTTTTAAATCTAATACTCACATTTCTTACAGCAATGCTTCCCCAAACCATGGACACAGCTAAAGGTTTTCTCTTGCAACCCAATTTATCTCTTGGAGACATTGCCCCAAAAGACTGACTTGTCCAGAGAGATGCAATGATACACTCTCAACTTTCACAGATATGAACTAATGGGATAAATTAGCACTGTGGTCATTGTGATGACAGTGGTAAGGGTCGAACGGATGTTTTGTTGAGTTCATGGAAGGCTGTTGAATTAGACTCAAAAAGGCTAGGAGATGTATGTATCCACTCTGTGAGATGGGACACACTTAGGGCAAACAACCACTGCAATGCTTGAGAATACTCACCTGGCCCCTAGTTTCTACCCTTTGAGTATATTTGCCCTAAGGCAGCACTGGCTTCCATCCCTGCCACTTCACTGTTCACAGTTTGCTCAGGTCACCAAAATACCTGCTGGTTCTCATCTGTCTTGCCCTCTCAGCATTATCAGATGAACTTTCACTATTGACACATTCTCTCTCTCTCTCTCTCTCTCTCTCTCTCTCTCTCTCTCTCTCTCTCTGTCTCTCTCTCTCTCTCTCCTTCACAAACTACACATTTTCCTGCTTTCCTACTTGTCACTCAGATGCTTACCTCAGTCTTTTGATGGCTCTATCTGACCTCTTATATCTACTTTTCCCAGGGCCTAAAGGGACGTTGGCCACTGTCTGGCTCCAAGTTTTTCAGGCTCTCTTGGCTGCTAACCAGGGAGGCGCTTTCTTGCCCTAAGGAGTTTGTATCTCCCCTGCTTGGAATACTCTTCTCCCAGTATCATTAACTTGTTTCTTTTCCTCTTTGAAGTCTATTTAACTTTTCCCAGTAAAGTTGTCATATCTAGAACTATAAACCCACCTGGAGTGGTGGCACACACCTTTAATCCCAGCACTAGGGGGCATAGGCAGACAGATCTCTGTGAGTTTGAGTCCAGCCTGGTCTACAGACTGAGTTCCAGAACAGCCAAGGCTACACAGGGAGATATTGTCTCACAAAACAAAATAAAACCATAAGCCACTGGGGCTGGAGGCTCATTGGTGAAGAGCAGCACTGGTTTTCCCAAGGACCCTTTTTCATGCTCTGCATCTAACTCCCCATCAAGCCTCCCGAACTGATTCTATGCAATCTACCTAAACACCATTTTTCACCTTCTGTAGGTAGGAACCACTATGTTCCAGCCACTATTGTCCCTTATCCAGAGTGATGACATGACTCACTAAAGAGTGTACATGATTCGGTTTATCCTGCCACCATTACTGTCTCTGCATGTGGTCTGGGGAATCCTTTAAAGCACCAGGCAGGTTGGTAAGGATGCACCTCACTTTTAAAATTCCAGTAGGAAATTGAAAACCTACCCGTGGTCTGTGAGTCATTAGGCAGAAAGTTATCTCTGGGAAGGGTTGACCAAAGAGACCCTCCAAAAACAGGATTAAGACAAATAAACAAAATCAAACCCCAATAATTGGGAATACTTGATTCTGGCTGGGTTATTTTAAGCTGGTTCCAGGAGCTTACCTGCCAGGGAAGCATGGACTAGTGCCAGATTCCCTTTCCCTTAGTGAAATTTTTAAATACGGAGATACTTAAACCCTTTATTAATATATGTGCTTAAATATATTCTTATGCCTTTATGTGTACTCTGACTAAATTCTGGGTAAATGGGATTCCAAGGACATGCCCTTTCCTGGAAGTGCCCACCCTGAAGCAAGACAAGAAGAGAAGTGTAAGCCTGCTCTTATTCTGAAGATTGTGTTTCCTGCTTCCTTGTTGGTTTTAAATTCAAACTCTGACTGTGTGCTCTATTACTGTGTCTTGTTTGAACTCTTCTCTTTCAGGGGTATAAGAAGTAAAACTGCTGCTAAAGTTAAGTCCAAGGAAACCAGAGAATGTTAGTATTCAGGCATCTGTACTGGCCTGCCCTTGGGATTCTGACAGGATACACCCTCAGCTGCAGCCACTAAGAACAACTCCTGTGCACATTCACTACATTCCCTGTTAAAAGGACCCTGCCCTCTCTCTTTCTCTGTCTGTCTGGTGTATCTGAAAACATAGGGGACTAGGTAAGGATTTATCCCTATAGTTAATTACATCAGTGCTTAGTATGACTACCATGACAGTAGTACAGGATCTGCCTAGAGAGCTGGATCCAAGCTGAGAGGTTATGGAGGGATGTTTTACTCAGAGTCCTCCAACTTGACTGTAATGGTTTTAACTTAGCAGGTCAGATTTATGCCTTTGAAGGACAAAGAAGTAAAGAAAAAATACCCTTTGTAATAGAAGTTTAACACTAAAATCTTACAACAGTGAAGGTCACACCATATTTGAGGGAATAATCTTCTAAGTTTAGTTTACACCTGATTTAATTTAATTTTACTTTGTTAGGTCATTGGTAAACACTTTTCAGGATGGACTGGGTGGTGTAAGTCTCTAAGCTAGCTTTTGTTAATCTGAAATAGTTCTATATAACTTAAAATTTTTATCACCAATAGAATATACTTTAAGACAGATATATAGTATGTCAAAAAATCTAACCAAATATTTTTCTCCTCATCTAAAAGTACATACCAATTTAAAATATTTGAGACTTGTTTTCTTATCTAGAAGGAGATACAATGAACAAAGCTCATTAGGACTGTTTAAAAGACAGCATGTGGCTATTTAAAACTTTTTTTTTTTTTTGGTTTTTCGAGACAGGGTTTCTCTGTGTAGCTTTGGAGCCTATCCTGGCACTCGCTCTGGAGACCAGGCTGGCCTTGAACTCACAGAGATCCGCCTGCCTCTGTCTCCCGAGTGCTGGGATTAAAGGCGTGTGCCACCAACGCCCGGCTTTTAAAACATTTTTTAAACAGTAGCTACAAGTACACATGCATGCAGTTACACACACACACACACACACACACACACACACATACACACACACACACACACAGAGTTAGAGTCTCTCTCTTCTTTAAATAAACCTATGTGAGCCTTGTTGATTGGTGTGACTTCTCTTTGAGGCATTTTTAAAATTATCTCCAAGACTTCCCTGTAATGCTTTCTCAAAGTGACCCTGGGCCTACTTCTCTTTCTCTATCTACCAGAGTACCTATCACCCCATTCCAAATGTTTCTTTCAACAGACTGAGTTCATTCCCACCAGAAAGACCTGGGCATCTTTATCCTGCTTCAGATATTTAAACGGCTCATTACTAGGTCTGAAGCTTTCTTCAGACGGACACTCTTTGCCCATCCAATCTCAAGTTGCTCCCCAGTGTTTCCATGCCATGTTTGTTTTTATTTTCCATCTACTGTTGACTAGTCTCTGAAGTCATCTTAGTTATTGTTGATTATTGGTTCTAAACCAATGTTAACTTGGAATTCTAAATCATTATGACAAAATAATTTATTGCAAATTTATCCAGTTTACTGCTAAAGAAGAAACAATAACTTGAGTATAATACAAATGATGCCTCATTTAGGTCTCAAAATAATTCCAAGAAATAAGTATATAATCATGACAGTTTCAGAGAGACCCAGGCAAGTAACAACATTTGCTTGAAGCTCAAGATCATGCTGTAATAAGTAGGAAGGAAGTTGTCTGGTCTCCAAGGCTGTTTATTTCTCCTACCCACAATGCCTCTCAAACAGATTTCACATACCTGTGCAAACTGACGTCCACACTTGGCTGTCAATTTGACACACCTGGAAAAGGGAACCTCAAATGAAGAACTGTCTCACTCAGACTGGTTGCCAGATGTGTCTGTAGGGCTTTTTCTTGGTTGTTAATTGATGTAGGAGGGCCAGCCCATTGTGGGAGATATTATCAGTAGGCAGGTGAGCCTGTGTCATATGAGAAGAAGAAGCCTGGAAGCAAGCCAGTAAGCACAGGATCTCCTTGGTTTCTACATCAGGCTCCTGCCTTAAGTTCTTACCCCGACTTTAACCAATGTTGGATTGTGATATGAAACTGTAAGCCAAATAAGCTCCTTCTCCAAGTTGTTTTTGGTCCTGGTGTTTGTCACACAAAAAGAAAGCAAATTTTAAAAAAGTAGGTACTCTGATTATGCGGTTAGAGAGGAATGTTAATCTTGAGACATGAGAAGGGGGTATGATTTTTAGGTGGGGTAGAGCTGGAGAGTTGAAGTTCAACCTAATAACGTGTACTCGGTACTCTTTAGTACTTTTTTCATATGTTTGACTTAAACTCTTTCACACATACACCAAAAATTTTAGGATTGCCTGTGCCAATACAAAACAAAACAAAACACAAATCCTCCATTGTCTCCTAAATTGGTGTATATCTTGGATTTTTAAATCTTTAGAACAAGTTTCTGTGGCAGCTGTGCCTTCAATAAAATAAGGAACATGGAACCTCAGATGTTTCTAATGCAGTTGAGAAGTGCAATGTGGTACACGTGAGTTATATGATGTGCACATGCTAATTTATCTTTCAGTCACAAAACCAGAAAAAATAACAACAAAGTGACGGGGACTGTAACGCTTTTAATGTGATATAATTTTGCTGGCCTGCATGGCTTCAGATTCTCAATTGTCATGCCTCCACTTCTCCAGGGCTGAGATTACGGCCATATACACCCAGTACTGATATAATGCTTCCTTGTATTTAAATGGTAACTGTGTCATATTACCACTGTCCTCCTAGGAGAACCACTTCCAAGTTTGTTTACAGAGAAATAGTTGACAGAATTCCAAACATAAAATCTCTAAACATTGAAAATTATTTGTGTTGAGTGCAGAAATTATCAATCTGATCCTCTGAGGCCTACTTACTCCTTAACTAAATTTAATCAAAGAAACAAAACAGCACTTAGGCCAAGTATCTGCGTAGTGAGTTTTAGGACAGCCACGTCAGAAAAAAAAAAAAAAAAAAAAAAAAAAAAAAAAGCACTTATGTGGATCATAAAGGTTATAGCAGTCCTGGAGAGCAAAAGCTAAGACCTTGTCTCAAAAGAAAAAAAGAAAAAAAGCAAAGCAAAACAAAATAAAACACCCAAAGAAACAGATTCAAACAAATACTTAGGGTGCTGGGTGCTTGCCAAGCACCCATGAGGCTCTAGGTTTGACCCTCAGCATCTGGGGACTGGGGGTGGGGAATCCTACAAACATTCTTACATTCTTATTTGGTATTATAGACTACACCTATATATTTGTATTTTGAATTGTGATATTTCCTCCTAAATCATTTACTTTTTGTTTTATTTTGTTTTTGAGATACGGTTACTCTGCGTAGCCCTGACTGTCCTGGAACTCCCTTTGTGTAGCAGGCTGGCCTTGAACTTGAAGAGATACTCCTGACTCCCCAAGTGCTGGGATTAAAGGCTTGTTCCACCACCACCCAGCTGAATTCAGGTTTCAAGACTTGGCAGTTAAGTACCCTTACCGGATGAGTCATCTGGCCAGCCCTTGGTTTATTTATTTTTTTTTAAATTCCATATCTTTAGAAATAGGCATAATGTTTTATAAGTGAACAATGGCTGATAAGTGGTCTTTGAATCTATATTTTAGGATTATTCCAAAGAAATATTAACAGGTTTAGTCAATAAAAATTTTTGTTAGGTATGATCAACATAGAAATTATCAGAATAAATGTGAGAATTTCCAATAAAATGTGAGAATTTCCAAAAAAAAGGGCTGGTGAAATGGCTCAGGGAGTAAAGAAAGGTATTTGCTAGCAATTCTTAATCCCTGAGTTTGATCCCTGGGATCCACAAGGTAGAAGGAGAGAACTAATTCCTGAAAGGTTTCTCACACAAACCTCCCCCACCACCTCTCTCTTGTAATTAAACATTTTTTTTTAATACAAATGTGCTCTTAGCAATATTCTTTGCAGTTTACTTCTTCATTGATTTGACAAAGGTGTGGGCTTATTAACATCCCCCAACCCTAACCACTTTGTGATTACATGCGGCTCTGCTTCTTGCCTTTTGCAAGCAGTTTCAATCAGTTCACTTTGTTAGCTTTGAAGGCACTCTGTCTTTAGCCAAACACAATGACAAGTCAGCAAAAACAGAGTCTGGGCTAATTGCTTACAACTGTTAAGGACAATACTTTTTAAGTTGACTGATAATGGGAGGCTTTCTCCTGAGTCACCTTTACTTTCTGTCCCTGGTGTTCAGTGGTAAGCCAAGGCAGCCATCAGGAAAGCTTAGGGTTAGCAATGGCCTATAAGTGTTTCCTCAAACTCCGTGCTAGACGAACTCCAGAAGACAAACTCTGCAGTGCAAAATCAAAGGATTTGTGTCCCATACAAAGTGAGACTTAGAGATGTGCGCCCTCTGGTGCTTAAGAAGTGGAGGACAAGAATGACAATTTAAAGTCAACACATTGTGAATGGAGAAAATATGCTACGAGGCTGCAATTGCCTGATTAGGTGTGGAAAAGGGGTGGTTGAAGTACAGAAATAAAAATTCCCACATCTTGGAAGGCGCTTACATGGCTCTTAAAGACATTGTGAAATCAGACATTTCCTAAGTCACAAACAATACTTGTGGACATCCCTCTGTCAGGTTTCAACCACCCTGTAGAAAACACCCTCATTTTGGAAATAATAAAAATTGCCAGGACATTAAGGCTATGTTTACAATAATGAGTAATCAGGGAGTGGGATTCATGTAAAATTATGTCCCCAAACTGTCTACTAAAGAAAAATCGTTTTAGCAATGGAGCGACACGATAAAGTTATTAGGCCCTGGGGAATAATTAGAAAGGTCTGTAGGATAACCAAAACTGAAAGGGCTTTGACAGTGCCCTTCTCATGGTTGGCTAGTAACTTCTTTTCTCTTTGTAATCACTACATTCAGCTTGGAATGCTACTTTATTTTTGTTTATTTGTTTACTTTGAGACACCAGCAGCTCTTGCTTTCTCACTTCCTCTCTCTTCTCTCTCTCTCTCTCTCTCTCTCTCTCTCTCTCTCTCTCTCTCTTTCTCCCCCCCCCACCTGTAATAAATTCTATGGTTAATGTATCTCTTGGTTCATGTTCCTCTCTTGCTTCCATCTCCTGTCTTTAACTTAAAAGAACAACACCTTTAGCCCTGTTAACATGCTGTATTATGTTGATTTTTATAAACTGCTCGGGTTCCATGAATGGCTCCTATTGGTCGTGGTGTGTGATCCTTTCAAAGTGGTGCTGCACTCAGCTGATGTATTTGAGGTGTTTCTGGTATCAAGGTTCATAAGGGACCGTATTAGTCAGGGTTCCCCAGGGGAAAAGAATCAACAGGTCAACTAAAAACTAAAAACAAACTTGTCGGACATACATTAACTGCATGATACTGCCTGGGGAACCTAACACTGGTGCTCTCACACTGAACAGGCTAAGAATTCAGTAGTCGCTCAGTCCAGGAGACTGAACGTCTCAGCAGTCCCAGTCTGACACCGGAGGCCTGGAGGATTCCTGCAGACCTGCTGGCCCCCAGTTAGGTCGGAAGCCTGAGGAAACTGATTGCAAAATCAGTCAAAGAATGCAGCAGTGGCACAGGCCAGGTTGAGAAACCTGCCAATCAGAGCACAGGCAAGCAGGCAGAAAGCAAGGCTTGCGTCCTACAGTGCACAGTGGTTCACTCAAGGGGAGCCCACAGATACCTTAGGCTCTTTGCTTTCACTTTTCTCCCATGTTATTTCCCTCATATTTAGAGTTAGTAATTTCACTGTCATTTCAGGCTTGTTGAGCTGCCCGTCCTGCCTGCTCATACGTGTTCTGAATCTCTCTAGTGGGTTTCAGTTGACTACTGCTCATTTCAGCTCTAGGAAATTTTGTAATTCTTTTCATAAAAGTTTTTAAAATTTATTTATTTTATGTACATGGGTGTTCTGCCTGTGTGCATATCTGTGCACCATATGGGTACATGGTGCCCTCAGAGCAGAGGCTAGAAGAAGGCACCAGATCCCCTGGAACTGGAGTTATAGATGGTTGTGAGCCACCAGGTGGGCACTGGAAATCGAAACAGGGAACCCTGGAAGACAATCCAGTGTCCACTGAGTCATCTCCCCTGCTCATTTTCCTAAGCATTTTTAAAGCTTTGTCTTAGTTTTATTTTCTATTTCTATGATAAAAATGCTCTGATCAAAGCAACTTAGCGGAGAAGGGTTTATTTCCAGATTCACAATCCACTGTTGCAAGTCAAGGTGGCAAGAACTTCAAGCGGCAAGTCGTGCAAACAGACTTTATTGCAGGAGGCTTCAATATTAAACATCTCTATAAAGAAAATGACATGATGGACCCTTATGCACCCATAAGACAGAGTCAACCGTTACCACTACCTCCTCCTTCAACTTGAATTCTATCCTGTGGTTTCTCATCTCTTGTTGTTGTTGTTTTGTTCTTTCATTTGTGCCTTCAAATAATGATTTTCAGATCTCCGTGCTCCACCTCCATGGCATCTCTCTGTATACGTAACCAAATGAACAGGCACTCCTTTTGTCTTATCAACATGAATATCATATACATACATATATGACTATATGTAGGGGATACATGTGTGTGAGTGCAGTGCCTGCAGAGGCCAGACAGGGGCATCAGATTCTCTGGAGCAGGAGTTAAAAATGGTGTACAGACAGAGTGTAGGTCCTGCACTTCTAGATGGCAATAGAAATGTGTCTGAGCTATGGGATGTATAGAATTTTACCAGCATAATTTGATGAAAAGGAATCTATTGAAGGCAGCTGGCGTGGCTGACCACCATAAAAGGATAGCATCTTCAGTCCCAGCAAGATTTATGGGAGAGGTCTTATTCAGGAATGCTGTCTCCAGCTTTCCTCAGTGTTAGCACACATAGACCTGATGAGATTTTAAGGACTCATGAATGCCAATTATTAACTTTTAATAAGAAACATAACTACTGCCCAGTGGTGGTGGCACATGCCTTAATCCCAGCACTCAGGAGGCAGGGGCAGGTGATCTCTTGTGAGTTTAAGGCCAGTCTGGTTTACAAAGCAAGTTCCAGGACAGGCAGAGAAACCCTGTCTTGAAACAAAACAAAACAAAACAAAACAAAGGAGGGAGGAAGGGAGGGAGGAAGGAAGGAAGGAAGGAAGGAAGGAAGAAAGAAAGAAAGAAAGAAAGAAAGAAAGAAAGAAAGAAAGAAAGAAAGAAAGATAACCACAAGCAGGCTTGAATCCATGATAGCTGGTTAGCACATTTTCTGTTTTAGAGGGAACTTTTTATGTAAATTATAATGAGGAGGTATTTGTGGAGGGCCAGGTCTAAAACAGGGAGTCTTTGATGAGGGAGCATTGTCACTCTCTGGAGGATAGCAATGGAAGGGGAATTTAGAACTTTTGTGTATGAAGAGGTTTAAGAATTGTAATTACATTGGCTTATTTGTGCTCTCTCTCTCTCTCTCTCTCTCTCTCTCTCTCTCTCTGTGTGTGTGTGTGTGTGTGTGTGTGTAGCGGTCAGGGGATGACTTGTGGGAGCTGGCACTCTCCTTTCACCATGTGGGTCCTAGGTGGTCAGAGTCAGGTGTTTGGCTTGAAGGTAAGCCCCTTTACTACTGCCATCTCAATAGTCTAGTGTGCAGTGTTAACCCATGCTACATGCAAATAGATAGGGATAGCTGGTTTTACAACTCAATGTAGGTTTTTTTGAAAGTATAATTCCTGTTGCTTTCATAATTAAATATTTGAGAAATAAAGTACAATGATTTTTCCAGTTGCTGATGCAGCTCAAAGGGTAGGAATGTACAAATCACTCTCCAGAGAATGGAAGTTTTTTTTTTTTCCTGGTTTTTGTATTTAAGTAATTTATTTATTTATTTGCTTGTTTGTTTATTCATTCTATGTGAATGAGGGTTTTGCTTACATGTATGTCTATGTATCATGTGTGTCCTGAACTGGAGTTAAGGATGGTTCTGAGCTATCATGTGGGTGCTGGGAATTGAATCTGGGTCTTTTACAAGGACAACAGTGCTCTCTTGATCACTGAGCCATCTCTCCAGCCCTCCTTTTACTTGAATTTATTATTCTCAACTGTCTTTGAGTATCAGTCAGTAAAGATGTCACAGAGAAGAGATGTAAAAAATTTCATGTTAATTTTTCTGTGTATTGGAATCATGTGGATTTTATAGATCTCAGTGCAATTAAGCCAAATTCCATGAAGTCAGGAATCAGATTATTTATTATTTTTAAAGATTTATTTATTTATTATGCATACACTGTTCTGCATGCATCTATGCCTGCATCCCAGGGCACCAAGTCTCAGTGTAGATAGTTTTGAGCCACCATGTGGTTGCTGGGAATTGACCTCAGGACCCCTAGAAGAGCGGCCAGTGCTCTTAACCTCTGAGCCATCTCTCCAACTACTACATGATTCTAGTAGGTAGGTTGGGTAAAAAAGCCATTTATCCAAGTGAGAATTTTGTTCTTGACATCCAGTGAATGTCTTAAATTTAGTCTTTTCACTAAAGGAAAAGAATATTGACATGAATTTTGTACTGTTACTGAAACCCTTATGTATACAGCAAACAAGGAAACCATAAGTAAGTTGTGTTCTTTACCACATCTTCAAAAAATAAAAAAGACAAACACACACACACACACACACACACACACACACAAACAAACAAAAAACCTAACAAATAGGCATGGTGTGGTGGTGTAGACCATTAATCCCAGCACTTAGAAGGCAGAGGCATGTGGATCTCTTTGAGTTTGAGGTTAGCCTAGGCTATTGGCCAGCCAGGGATACATAGTGAGACCCTATCTCAACAAACAAAACCCTAACAAATGAAACACGGAAGAACAGTAATTTACAACCTTACCCTAGCTCTTTTGTGACATTTTTATATGTTACAGCACTTCAACTCACTTGACTTTTGAAGGCCTTTATTTTTTATTTTTTTAATTTGGAGTAAGACCATACCATTTTTTTCAGAGCATACCCCCATTTTCTAACCATCTATACTTGCCTCAGTGCAATTCTGTTAGCCTGGATTTCCTTTTCCTCATTCTCTGAATTGTAATCTATGGGTTTAGTCCTCGAGTTAACTGAAAAGCCTTTTTATTCTGTGAACTAAGCACATTCCTTGATAACCACAGGCATCCACTTCTCATTGGATTTATGACAATCACAACATTGGCATGCAGGTAAAAAAGAACTCAATTTGCTTTTCCCATCACATCTCTGGTTACCTCAGGGAACCCCACTTCAGTGAAAAGGGAATAAGGACAATCCCTGCCATGTTCTCCATGCCCACACCTTTCCCAGCACTCTGAAGTGATCTTTGTTCCTCTGAACACTCCTAGGCTCTGGCCGCCCGAGTGCACTACAGCTCGGCTCTGCCCAGCAGACTGCCGTGCAGTTGTTGGAAAAGCCCTGCCAATAGACAGGGCAGAGGCATTGTTTTGTCCAGAACAGCACTTGGGGAAGTCTGTTCTGCAGCCTAAGGAACTTAGGTGAAACAGCTCTGCAGGGTGGAATGACCTGGGCACATGAAACCAGAAAATTAAGACTTTATCCTTCATTCCACCCACAAGCACCACTGCAAGCGTGTAATAAATGTTTAACAAAATTGAACCTTCTGTACCATGTCTAAAAAGGAGTTAGAAAGGTTTCAAATTGCTCTGCTTTTTCTACCCATGGGTACATACCATAAATAAGTGGATTATGCATTTAAGAGAATAAAGAATGGGAAAAAGAGATATAAACCTCATGTGGTTGGTTCCATTGTTTCTCTTTTTAGCTATTTGCTGGGCAAACTATTCTATGACACATGAAAATGAAAAAATGATCGAATCTAATTTGGTCTTGAATGGCTTGGGTTCTAAAACCCTTACTTAGGGTCTATGAGGAATTAAGAAATGACAGATACAGCTGGGCGGTGGTGGTGCACGCCTTTAATCCCAGCACTCAGGAGGTAGAGGCAGGTGGATCTCTGTGATTTGGAAACCAACCTGGTCTACAAGAGCTAGTTCCAGGACAGCCTCCAAAGCCACAGAGAAACCCTGTCTTGAACCACCCCCCCTCGAAAAGAAATGACAGATACGTGGACACAGAAAAGCTGAGATTGGGTGGTGTGGACTCTCAAATGGAGACACTACAGTACCCCAGAAAAGCTGCATATTTATTGAACTACAGTTGAACAGGGAGATGGGCTTGTCACGGACAGCTGAATAAGGAAGGTGCTTATTAAAGATAAACAAGAAGGCAGTATGATCACATACAGAATAACCAAGACACAGATTAGCCAATATCAGTGACAGCAGTCTCTATGGGGAAGCCATCTCCAGGCCATAAATAGCTGAGGGAGAAAGCTATGGTGGGCACTTTCTTCATATACTATCATCATCTGCACACAGACCACAGGAGGGCTTTGCTTCCCCTTTGAGCCTCACCCAGGAAGGCTTTGCCATTTCCATGGTGCTGAGGCATTGGAGTTCTTGACATTGCCATGCCCATGTCAGCAACACACATCCACTTGGGACTTCACTCACTCTCTACACCAGTTCTTTGCCACAAAAATACAGTGATTTAAATTCAAATTCAAGCAAAGAGCACAAGCAGTCAGTTCAACAGCCATGTAACTAGCAATATTTATAATGATTAAAACCCATGATTTACATTAACATTAGGCAAATAATTATCTTATAAAGAGTTGCTTGGGTTTAGAATGGCAATGATCTAACTGAAAACCAAGATTATTTTATTTTTTTGGGACAGGATTTCTCTGTATTCCCGGCTATCCTGGAACTCACTCTACAGACCAGGCTGTCTTCAGACTCAGATTTTTTTTTATTTGAATTAGAAACAAGATTGTTTTACATGACAATCCCAGTTCCCTTCTCCCTCCTGTCCTCCCCTACCACCACCCCCAACTAAAACCCTACCTATCACATATCCTTTCTGCTCCCCCTGGATGGTGAGGCCTTCCATAGGGTGTCATCAGAGTCTATCATATCCTTTGGGATAGGGCCTAGGCCCACCCCCAGGTGTCTTGACTCTGGGAATATTCCTCCATGTGTAATGGGCTCCCAAAGTCCACACCTATGCTAGTGATAAGTACTGAACTACTACAGGAGTTCCTGTAGATTTCCGAGGTTTCCTCACTGAAATCCATGTTCCTGGAGTCTGGATCAGTCTCATGCTGGTATCCCAGCTATCAGTCTGGGGAGGAAGAGTTCCCCGATGTTCAGGTCATCTGTTTATGTAGGTTTCACCAGCCTGGTCTGGACCCCTTTGCTCTTCACTCATCCTTCTCTGCATGTGGATTCCAGTTCAGTTCAGTGATTAGTTGTGGGTGTCTGGTTCTACTTCCACCAGCTGCTGGATGAGGGTTATACAGTGGCATATAAGTCAGTCATCAATCTCATTAGGGGGAGAGCATTTAAGGTAGCCTCTCCTCTGTTGCTTAGATTGTTAGCTGGTATCATCTTTGTAGATCTCCAGACATTTCCCTAGTGCCTGATTTCTCTGTAAACCTAAAAACCTCTATTATGGTATCTCCATTCTTGTTATCTTCTGTTCTTCCCCTGATTCAACCTCATGTCCTCTGCATCCCTCCTCTTCTTCCCTTCTCATTCTCCTAGTTCCCTCCCCCATCCTAAACTTTTATTAGCTATCTCTGTGTGTGTGTGTGTGTGTGTGTGTGTGTGTGTGTGTGTGTGTGTACATGTAGGTGTGGCATACATGTATGGACTTGTATGTATATGTATGCATCTATACATGCTGATGTCAAATGTCTTTCCTTAGTTGCTCTTTACCTTTATTTATTTATTTATTTATTTATTTATTTATTTTTTTGAGACAGGGTTTCTCTGTGTAGCTTTGGAGCCTATCCTGGCACTCACTCTGGAGACCAGGCTGGCCTCGAACTCACAGAGATCCATCTGCCTCTGCCTCCCGAGTGCTGGGATTAAAGGCAAGCACCACCAACACCGGCTTTATTTTTTGAGACAGGGTCTCTCATTAAAGGTGAAGCTCATTGGTTCAACTAGGCTGGCTGGACACCAAGCTTTAGGGATCTACCTGTCTTTGCCTCCCCCAACCAAAGTCTAGGGTGACAGTCATGTGATGAGATGCCCAGTTTTTTATATGGGTGCTGGAGATTTAGACTCGGGTAGCCTGCTTACATGGAAGGCACTTTACCAACTGAGCAATCTCCCCGGACTCCCTAATGTGATATTGTGATCTGATGCACTCTTCTGGTCTACACACACACACACACACACACACACACACACACACTCACACACTCACACACACACTCACACTCAAGAACACATTAAGATGATCATACACCATTTTCAAGTTGGTTTCATTCTAGGGATGCAAGGAAGGTTCAACATGTGTAAATTAATCCATGTAATACAACACAGTCATGCTTAAAGTCTTTACCCATACAAATAAAAATTAAAAAGGATACAAATAGAACAAAAAGAAATCAATGTATCCCCTATTTACAGATAACATGACCTTATACTTAAAGTTCTTAAGACCCTACCAGAAAATTCACAGATATAATACAAAATTTTAGTGAAGTAGCAGGACACAAAATTGAAAAAGAAAAATATCCCCATAGGTTCATGTGTTCGAACACTTGATCCCTATATGGCACTGTTTAGAGAACCTTTGTTGGAGGAAGTATGTTACTGGGGCAGGTTTTGTCTCACTTCCAAGTTCATTCTTTCTGCTTCCTGTGTATGGTTTCCAGCTTCCTGATCTGCTGCCTTGCCTCCCGAACATGATGGACTCTAACCCTCTGGAACCATAAACTAAAATAAACCTCCTTCCTTAAGTTGCTTTCAGTCATGGTCATTTTGTCACAAGAGAAAAGTAACTAATGCAAATGTGAAAGATCTCTTCAATAAAACAGAAGAAGAAAGTAAAGAAGATTCTAGAAGATGGAAAAGCCTTCCATGGTCATGGATCAGAAGCAATATTGTGAAATGGCTATCTATGTTTCCCAAAATTATCTATAGATTCAACACAATCTGCATCAAAATTCCAATAGCATTCTTTAAAGAACCAGAGAAAACAACTCTGGAATTCATATGGAAGCACAAAAGACCCAGAATGGCCAAAGCAACCTTTGTTTGTTTGAGATAGGGTCTTATTACAAAGCTTTGGCTGGACTGCAATTCACTATGTAGATCAGGCTAGCCTCTGCCTCCTGAGTAGTGAGATCAAAGGAATACAGCACCATGACTAGCATCCAAAACAATCCTAAGCAGAAAGAGCAATACTGGAAATACCACAATATTTGATCTCAAATTATACTCTGTATCCAGAGTAACAAATACAGAAAGACACTGGTATAAGGACAGATATGTAGATCAATGGGGTAGAACAGAGGAGTCAGAGATAAACCCACACAGCTACAGCCACATAATTTCACACAAGACTGTCAAAAACATACATTAGAAAAAAGAAAAGTGAAAATCCAACTGTAAAATGAATTTACATACTTGTCTCACTCTGCACAAAAATCAACTCAAATGGACCAAAGACCTGAAACTAAAAGTTCTAGAGGAAAACACAGGCAATGATTTCCAAAACAGGGTTCCAACAGCATAGGAAAACAGTAGTTGAGAGACAGAGTGAGATTAAAATCTTTGCCAAATATATTCAGATAGAGGACTAATATTGGAGGTATAAAGGACTACAAAAATTAAACATGAAAGGGATGGGATGAACCGGGTGGTGGTGATACACACCTTTAATCCTAGGTCTAGGGAGGCAGAGGCAGATGGGTCTCTGAGTTCATGGCCAGACTGGGCTACAGAGCAAGCTCTAGGACAGCCAGGGCTACACAAAGAAACCCTATCTCAAAAAAAAAAAAAAAAAACCAACCAACCAAACAAACAAACAAACAAAAATTAAAAGAAGAAAGGGATGGGATGTAGCTCAGTTGTCTGGTTAAAGTTGGATTTGTATTTGGAAGAAGAGGACCAGAAGTTCAAGGCTATCACTGGCTACATAGCAAGTTCAAGGCCAGCTTGGACTACATGAGACTGGCTCAACAACAACCAAATGAAGCACATTGCCAAAAACCCAAATCATACATACTACCAATAAATAGGCTACAGAATTGGACAGGATGAAATACAAATGAAATACAAATGTCCAAAATTGCCCTGACTTGCAGGGAGTAACACAAGCTCACACCCCAATGTGCTATAGTCACCAAAGAACCTACGACGGAAGGGTCAGGGGGAATAAAGAACGACAGCAAGACAGTTTTCTGATCAAGCTGCAAATTTTTATTTTTCACATGGACCTTATATAGGGGTGCCAAGTGGGGAGCTTGGCAGGCAGGGAGAGATCGTTTGAGGCTACTTGCCTGATAACCAGGTTAAAGAATGTCCCTGTGTGTGAGTCCTTGAGAGTGCAGGAGGTTACCAAGGTCACAGGGTGCAGGTGTTAGATAGTGGGTTAGAAAGGGGGAAAGGGTTGCTAGGTAACCTGACCATGAAATGTATCTTTCCTTCTATAAGCTACTTCATGAGCCCAGACGTTATATATCAGGTAAGAAAGGACTGAAGGCAGCTATTCTTCTAATAATAGTGTGTTTATACTGGCAGCTTCTGTCCAAGTCTCTTTCAGGTCCAAGGTTACTTTTGCCATGGCCCCCAACACAAAATATACTTTAAAAAGTAGTAAATGTTATTAGTCATCAATAAAACAAATAAAAAAACAAAACAAAAACCTTCAAATTAAAACTGCCTTAAGATTCTGTATCACCCAGTCAGAACGGCTATCATCAAGAAAACAAATTAAATTTGTAGGTTCTAGTACAGCCTGATCTGCACATCCAGTTCTAGGCCAGCCAAGGCTACATAGTGAAGTTCCTGTCTAAAAAGGAAAGAGAACAAATGACAACAAAGACTGAAAATATCAGGAAAAAAAACACCCCACACTATTGATGGAAATGTAAACTGGTAATCACTATGGAAACTAATGTGGACGCCCCTTAGAAAACTGCTCCATGACCTGCTGTACTATTTGAGTATACCCAAAGCATTCTAAGTCCACATACCACATAGACACATTCACACCCATGCTTACAACAGCATTGTTCATAACAGCTAAAAAATAGAAATAGCTCAGATATCTATTAATGGATGAGTGGATAAAATAGGTAGTATATAAGCACAATGGAATTTTAAAGATTTTATTGTATGCACATAGGTGTTTTGCTTGCATGTATGTTTGTATACTACATGGAAGCCTGAAGAGTTACATGAACAATTGTGAGCTGTCATGTGGGTACTGGGAACTGGACTCCAGTCCTCTGCAAGAGGTGCTAGTGCTTTTAACTGCTAAGCCATTTCTCCAATGGAATTTCACTCGGCTATACAGAAAAATGAAACTGTGACATTTGCAGGAAAATGGATACAACTGTAGATTATGCTAAACAGAAAAATGTAGGCAAATACCATATTTTTGTTCAGTATGCAGAATCTAGATTTATATTAATATGTATTTATATATGTGGAGCATAAGAGAGCTTATGGAAGGGAAACAAAGAGAGGATGATGGAATCCATGTGATATGAAAGCAGAGGGGCGATTCAGGGAAGATGGCTAGCAAGCAGAAAGTGGGGGAGGAAGAAGGCAGTGGGGGAGGAAGAAGAAACAAAATAAAGTCCAATGATAAACAGGTATGAAAATACCACAATGAAACCTCTTAATTTGTATGCTAAGGTGAAGCAATTTATTTTTAAAAAGAAATTAAAAGTTGAAAATTACCAAATGTGCTATAAAGCAATGAAAGTCTGAGAAAAACAGCAAAAGGAATATGCTAGCTTGATGGCAAGCAGAATCTAAAAGATGGGGAGACTACTCACCTTTGCCAGAAAGGTAAGAGGGCCATCAGCCAGAATAATCAGAACACAAAGAAGCATATGCTTTCTTCTTGGTGTATGTGTGTGTTGAGACAGGGTCTCATTATGTAGCCCTGGCTGACCTAGAACCTGTTATGCAGACCAAGCTGGCTTGGAACTCACAGAGATCTGCCTCCCAGGCATTAGAATTATAGGCAAGTACCACTATGCCCAGTTGCTTTCATCTTTTGATTGAGCTAAGAGCAATGGACCAAGAGATGGAGAAAGGTTGCTTGGAGGGACACAGGCTAATGGTTGAATATTGGTGAGCCCAGTCTAGTTTATCTTCCATCCAATCTGAACAAGCAAGCCTCACAGAGCTATCACATGGCTTGGCAGGCAGGCTAACTTTAACCCAGTGACACGCACTGCTAACTCATAGTTTCCTTTGTTAATTTCAGTAATTGAGTTCTCAGTGTAATTAAAAATGACATCTCTACATTTAAGATGACTCAGTAGGTTAAAATGTATTTGTCAACAAGCCTGATGACCTGAGTTCTATTCCCAGGACCCACAGAATGGGAGGAGAGAACTAACTCCACACTTGAGCCTTTGGACACAGACACACAGACACACTGACACACACACACACACACACACACACACACACACACACACACACACACAAACACACACACACACATAAAGTAAATAAATGATTAAGAGCACTGACTACTCTTCTAGAGGACTTCGGTTTGAAACTTAGCACCCAATGGAGACTCACGAACCTTTCTAAGTCTGGTTCCAGGGGATCCAATGCCCTCTCTGGCCTCTTCGGTCACTGAGCACACATGGTGTACAGATATACATTTAGGCAAAACACCTATACACACAAAATAAATAAATAGCTAAAATTAAAAAAAAGAACTGATCATACTATCTTATATCCATTATTTATAAATGTAAATGATGATGTGTCTTTTAGTTGCTTTGGGAATAGGGGAAATTAGTCCCTGATAAAATACACAATAGAACCATACAAATTTGTATATCTCTTAACAATTAGCTCCGATAACTCAAATGTAAGCAATATGGTAATTACTACTTGTCATCTTCACATACAAACAAGAATATATAAGCTACCTGAAACAATATATACAATCTTGTAAAAATCCTATTTATCTTTTTCTATGGCTATAATCATATAGTGCTTTTAGAAGTAAAAAATAGTAGTCTAGAAATAGTTCTAAGTAGTAACAGTGAATTTTATTTTCAAATTTTGATCAAGGAAAAAAAAATAGACAAAAAAATACCTAAGCCTGGAGAGTCATGTATACACAGAAGACATAAACAGTATTCCAGGAGAATCATGTACACACAGACAGTACTCCAGGAGAATCACGTACACACAGAAGACATGAACAGTATTCCAGGAGAGTCATGTATACACAGAAAACATGAGCAGTATTGACTTGTTTTAGTTGAGTCCATCCTATTTACACATTTAAAATATAAAACAAATTTCAATTTGTGAAGAAGCTGACTGTATTTAGCACCAGAAAGGAACTGTACTTTAGCTTCAAATCAAGACTTCAACATCCTGAACCAGAAGAGAAAGTCCATGAAATCCAGATGTACTATTGCAATTCCTGCATCTCCAACTGAACCAAGGAGCTACTTGATGCTTCGGACTACTCTCCTGCAGTGGTTTGTTTTCATTTCCTCCAACGCTTGCTCCAGCTGCTGAACCAAATGAAGCAGGGTAGCTGGGTCTGTCTGCAAAAAATGGGTACTGTGGTCGCCATTCTTGTTGAGGTTCAGCTTTACAGTCACTGCTGGTTTAATCTGTTGCCGGAGACTTCTGCTTGCAAGCTTGGAAACACAAAAAGAACACAATAACTATTTCATATTTATGCTGCATTGATAACTTTTAAAATTACACCACACCATATAAAAATATAATTTGAGATGAATCACAAATTTTGAAAAAAAAAAGTATACTTTAAAAACCTTTGGAAAGAAAAAACCTGAGACTGTAAATGAAACTTTATGGTATGAAAAGATTCCTTAAACAGGATCAAAAGGCACACATCCCAAGTTCAAAGTCAGACTGGTCAACAGAGTGAACTCCAGAACAGCTGGGCTACACAGAGAACATGCCCCCTGCCCCCCCCCAGGAAAACAAATAAACAAATACACTTCAATTAAAAGGTAAGAAAATAAAGAGGTAATAGTAAGACAAAAATGGCATATCATATAGAAAGGGGAAAGTGATTATGAAGGTCTAGATTCTTTATACTTCTAAATTTCCACTTTTATTCTGATCCATCCAAGGATATCTGTTGTGTGATGTCCTTCTTTAGTCTGTGAATATGTGTTGCTTTTATTGGTTGATAAATAAAGCTGCTTTGGCCTATGGCAGGACAGATTATAGCTAGGCAGGAATCCAAACAGAGATAGGAAGAAAAAGGAGGAGGAGTCAGGGAGACACCATGTAGCCACCAGAGAGGGACTGAGACTAGACAGAAAAAAATCTGTCTACAGATACCAAATTAATTTTTTTAAACAACTACTTCAATGTTACATGTTTATCAAAGAATCTACATGGGCTTCCTAGTGTCTGCTATGTTACATTTAAACTCTTACCAAATTTCTGTAACCCATTTTGACTACTTACAGCCTACAGATGAGTGTCACTTCAATGCTGCATATGTACACACCTAAAAATGAGCTAAATGAAAAATCATGTCATATCTTAGGATGATGGTTATATTTGGAAAGGAGGGAAGGAGCAATTACTGTTGGGATGTAAAGATGTCTCTGGGGTGCTAGTCATGGTCACATCCATTTTATGACTATGTGACTGTGGGATAATTTACTGAGTACAGTGACCTGTACTTTCCTTTGGGTGTGTTCTGTTTACAGAGAAATGACACTTTAAAAATACTAAGCATTGCCAAAAAAGCAAAACATAGTTTTTAAATCACCCCCCCCCCCACCTAAATTTGTTTCTTAAAAGTCTCTGGAAATTAGGGCCTTTGGGATGGTTCAATGGGTTAAGGCACCTGCTAGTATGCCTGACAACCTGAGTTCAATCCCTCAGCACAAACTTCCAAAAGCTATCCTTTGAGCTCAACACAAGTGCTGTGTTAAAACCTTTGCAAATTAAACTCAGTAAATTATATTAGAAATAAAAGGAAATAAGCAATTTGTGAAATGACCCAAAATGACCATTAGAATATACACATTTTTTTCAAACCAGAACTTGGTTAAGCTAGTAAATAACAGAGCATATAAATAATTCTTACAGTCTATGTCAGATTAAAGAAGAAAAAAAGGCCATACTTGTACATCTAGGCGCCATTCAAGACTATGGTAACTGGGAAGTCGAGGTGCCAACTCATTCAGAATAGTTCTGATCTCCTTTCTGTTGTCCAGGTAAAGCTGAAGCAGTAATTTATTCAGTTCTTCAGAGAATCCCAGAACAAAAACAGAGTCTTGGAAATCAAGTTCAGAAATCTAAAGATAAATTGAGTTCAACAGAACACTGGAGTTTATCTTTATCTAGTAAATGCTAAAACACTTCCAAACACAAAAGTACATTATATCCTATAATTCACTTCTGTCTGTAACATTCCCTACGGTTAAAGACAGTTATTGCCCAGCATTCCAAAATCCAAGTTACTAACATACAAAATAACCTTATTAAAATACAAAAAGAATTAAGACACCCAATTTTATTTACTATTTTCCCATTGAGCCAGATACTGACTGCTGATCCATAAAGAAATGCAATATTTCATTCTCCCCTATCCTAGGATACACATAATATGACACATGATACAGAATTAGAGACAATTACAATTTATACTAGCAAGAGGTAACCACATTAGAGAATGCCCTAACACTTACCCTTTAGGTATACCGCACAAATTCCATTATAGTTACTAATTTGTAACAGGTGCCTGTCTGAAAGAACTTAGTTAATACAATACAGTCCTCAGAAGCCTTACCATGAGCTTGGAGCTCTCAGTGAGGAGATATGTTAATCCTTCCACACCATGCTGGATAGTGTCACTGCTCACATTGAGTTTTCCTAAGGAAAAAGAAAGAAAGAAAGAAAGAAAGAAAGAAAGGAAGGAAGGAAGGAAGGAAGGAAGGAAGGAAGGAAGGAAGGAAGAAAGGAAGAAAGAAAGGTGAACAGATTATCCTTTTGTTTAAAAATAAGCAAGTTCAATTACCCTGTTCTCAAACAGTACAATGAAAGTGAGTTAAGCAGAGATTCCCGTTCCTTCTCAACCCACCCCACTAACAGACACCTTCAGTATTTCTTAACAACCAACCATAACAAAACACAGATCTGTGAACAAAGACACAAAGCCCCTTCAAGTCATGCAGAAGAGGAACTCAATAGGGATGTTCTTAATTACACTATCGTCCTCTTACAGCTTCAGTAAAAACAGCTTCCGGGCAGCAAATACTAAGTCAACACTTGAATGATGTTCTCGGCTAATCCAACAGTTCCACTTCTTGAGCGTGCAGTAATTACTAAGCACCATAGTGTTTCTGAAAGGAAAGTGGAACTATATTCATTTTAAATATGAGGGCACTTATTTCATGCAAGCTTTAAAATCTCAGTCACTTGCAGAGTTGGCGCCCTGATTGACAGCTATGCGGCTTTTTAATGGGCTGCAATGGGTACAAGACCCTAGGACTTGCAAAGGTCCCTGCTGGACTAAGTGAAAGAACGTATAGCACTTTCCACCTCAACAGGCAGATCCTATCTCCTCCCCTTCTTACTGGCGGCGCCTTCGTAGATCTTCGGGTTAGATCCGCGTCTGAGGAACTCCACCGCGATCCTCCCGAACTCGGCGACCACTGCAACGGAAGTGAGCAGGCCTTGAGCGCGGGTCTGTCCCGTGGGATGTCCCCGCCGCAAACACCCCGCATTCCCTTACCTGCGATGTCCACTTGCGGTAAGAACGCCAGGTGCTCCTTATGCTCCTCAGACAAGTCGAGCAGCATCTTAGCAGCCCTAACGACCTCGCCCTGCAGCGCTGGCCCCGCCCTCACCACTTCCTGACTCTGTGCAGGCAAAAAGAAACTCCGGCGCCGCTGCACTGCCTATGCTTTGGGTTCCGGTCTCTGGCGGTCCCACGAGCACTAAACAGCATATCTCACACCTAAGAGCAGAGCTCACACCATAGAAATGGAGAGGGCAGTAGGACGCCGGTAAGAGGAATTGAAGGCACGACTTTCTCATTCATAAATCATCCTGCAAACGTGTAATATGTGGGGCTGGAGAGATGGTTCAATGGCTAAGAACCCTTCTTGCTCTTACAGAGGACTCTGGTTCAGTTCCTCGTGTCTCACAGCAATCACTAACTCTAGTTGTGAGGGATCCAACACTCTCTTGTGAACTCCGTGAGCACCAGGCATATAGTTGTACACACACACACACACACACACACACACACACACACACACACACACACACACACACACACGCAAGACACTTATACACGCAAAATAAAAATTTCAAAAGTGCAATATGTGCTTACCCTGTGCACAGCTCTAGGCTCTATGGCATCAGCCTACTTGTGGGGCATAGGTTAGTAATATCAATAACCAACATTTGTTAATCGGCGTTGGGAATGTTTTTTTGCTGAACTCACATTTCGTAAGAAACTTGTTATGTATGCCCATTACTACTTTCATTAAATACAAGGAAACAATGATGTGAAGCAATGGAGACTTTTCATTTGCACACAATTTACGTATGTTGTTTATCAATTTAGTAGTTTCAATAGCTATGGTCTCTTTTTTTTTAAAAAATGAACAAGCCAAAGTCAGAAGACTATATGTCAAAGTTTGAAGGAGATTGTTAGAGGCCTCACCTGTCTTCTCTGAGCAACTCTTCTGCACACTGGACTGATGTTTAAAATTTGTAACATTTACTATAGAAGTTAATATAATTACAATGTATATATAACAATTATTATTATGACGTGTGTGGATATGACATATGTGAGTCCAGGTGTGTGAAGGTCAGAGGACAACCTTTTGCAATAGTGTATCTTATTCCATTGTGTATCACAAGATGGAACTCGGGTCATCAGGCTTGCCATCTCTCTGGCAACTTTTATTGTTTGACATGTTTTGGTGGCTTCTGAGGATTAAACCCAGGGCTTCCTTCATGCTAAATATTTACTCTACCACTAATTATACCTTCAGCCCTGTACAAAGCTTTATGCGTGGATCTAAATTATAATGAAGATGATAATAATGATGACAATAATAGATGTTTACACAATTCAGAGCAATGCCATTATTTTTTCTTTTGAGGATGTGTGAGAATTTGGTCACCTCTTTTGCTTTGGTTCATATATAAGAGACTATAGAATGACAATTGATAGTGACTCTCCAAATTTTTCTCCTACAGTAGGAGGAAAGAGGAGAGAGAAAGAAAGGAAAGGAGAGAAAGAAATGGGGGTGGGGGGAGAATTCATTACTATCTTTTTATCTAGGAGTCTAGGGATTTAATCCAGGACCTCTTAAATGCTCTTCTTCATCCTCAACTAGAGACAGCCTTTTGTATAATCTGCCATGCAGACAGAAGTGAGAATCAGTTTTTAGATCTTCTCTGTTTCTACCATATCCTTCACATTTAATTACAACTGTTTGCTTCATTGATGTCTCTTTGAGAGACATATGAGGAGGACCCATGCTCTTTGGTGATCAAATGTTAACTGGCAAAGTGCTGTTAAAACCATGATTACTATTAATTTTAAAAATTTTAAATGCTTGTAAAAAAGTCTTTTGGTGTTTGTTGTTCACTTATAAGCAGAAACGGCATGAAATGGGAAGTTTGACTTCCTAGCTGGCAGCTGCTAGTTTATCCCTTTGTGTTTTTATGCCTTGAACAAGAGGACTGCCAGTCAACAGCCAGATGTACTATCCTTGCACAATCACTGGCTTCTGTGCACACTCTACAGACACCTCGAGGGAACCACATGGTGAGCACAGGTGTTAGTGTTGGTTCTGAAAGTGCAGCCCTGACTAGGGTGGTTTTAAACACTTTGTGTAAGACTTTGTGTTACCACAGTCTTTGTGAACACTGTAACCATTTCTACTTAGGTCAGAAAGGGAGCACATCCTCTGGTGGCCCAGCCAAAGGACTGCTATGTTTGTACAAAAGCGAAGATGATGGGTCAACATACCTTCATTTACGTGTGAAGTTGGGCTGTGATTAGTGCAAACACCAGTTCTTTGGGTTTGGAAGCTGGCTGCTCAGTTGGTGAGCTGGCAGGGATTGATCCTCCTGCACTGCACCCCTTGATGCTGCAACTTCAGACCCAACAAAAGGTTTCCCTCCAATGGTGGTTTCTTGCCTACAGTGAAGCAGCAGCAATGGTAAAACCAACAAGATAACAACAATGAAAACAGCTGAGTAGCCAGCATGCCAAGCCACAGAAGTGACAGAGCAGTCTGATGCTTGACAGCTGAAAAGGCAGAGCTGAGAGGCAAGAATGGTAAAATGGCTGGTTTCCTTTCCTCCTTCCTTCTTTTAATGGCTGTTTCCTTAGCAACTGAAGAAGGATAAATGATTGTAAAGAACCAAACAAGGGCTGAGTGAGATGGTTTAGTAGGTAAAAGGTGCTTGCTACAAAGACTGAAGACCAGAGTTCAATTCCTGTGACCCACATGACCCCTATAAGTTGTTACCTGACTTCCCAAAGCACATCGTGACACATGTGTTTGCATATACATACACACTTCCCTCTCTCCCCAACTTTCTCTTCCTCCCTCTCTCCTAATGTAATAACAATTATTTTTTATTATAGACCTCGGTTGCTGGAAGAATTAATGAGTTCTAAGGAGCCAGTGGTCTTCCAGGAGCTGCAAAATTGGCAGTCACGAAAGGGTGGGGAATCAGACTCCTGGCACTTAGAGTCTTCAGTGCTGGCTACTGCCCAAGGCTAAGGAATCTTGATTTTCTAGGCCTGTAATCCTTGTAGCGCCAAGGATCCTGGTACTGCAGACCTACACAAGAGCTGTGGAAGTTGTAGGAGTAAGGATTCCACTACCCAGTGTTAAATTTCTGAGGCATTTTAGAGAGACAGGAGGCAGGAAAGAGACCAGTGTGACCTCAACAGAGGGAACTGTTTATTTCAGTGAGTGGCAGGCACAGTAAGGAAGTGGTGTCTTCAAAAAGAGGAAGGAGATTCTTGGGGTTTATATAGGAGGTTTGGGGAATGCAACTGCTGAGGCTACATACAAGCCTGTGGTTTCTCCCTCTTGGAATTGTTTAACCAGACAAGCCTGGTTTTATCTTTAGAAGCTGCTTTGCATAGCCTATCAGGATATAGGGCCATAGTGGAAAATTGAGGACTGGAGGGTTTTGTTTTGTGGGTTTTTTGTTTTTTTGAGATAGGGTTTCTCTGCATAGCCTTGGCTATCCTGGAACTTGCTCTGTAGAAAGACTGGCCTCTGCCTCCTGAGTGCTGGGATCAAAGGTGTGCTCCACCATGCCTGACAACAGACTGGAGTCTAAATATGGGGGCAGGGAATTTCAGTGAGCTTTAAGGGAGAAAAGCTCCTTAGTCAGAGTCTTGCAGAGTTTGTTTAAGGTTTAACCCAACATCTAAGGGTTGCCTAAGGATCACAACACTGGCAGGGCTAAGAGTCTTGCTGCCAGAGACCTACACAAGAGCTGTACCAATGGAGGATACCTGAAGCAAGTCTTTCTTTGTACCACCAGCCAGCTCCCAATAATGACACCCAGACTTCTTATTTATTTTGAAAGCTCAGCCTTAGCTTATGTTTGTCCCACTAGCTCTTATAACTTAAATTAACCCATTTATATTAATCTCCATCTTGCCCCATGGCTTTTTTACCTTTCTTTCATTCTGTATGTCCGACTCCCTCCATGTCTGCTACTGTCTGCTACTGGACCCAGCTGCTGTCAAGGGTTACAGACCTCACAAAGGCTAGCACTGGAACAACTGTTTCTTGCCCACCTGTGATTTCTGAGTAGGGCAAAAGGACTCTGGCCAGCTGCTTGGAAACACTTGAACTTGTTTTCTAGGCCTTGAAGCGAGTGTTAGGGAAACGTGTAAAATGAGAGCTCTTTTCTGTTGCCAGTGAAGTGTGAAATTGCAAAGGTACCCTAAGAACTCTTATACAATTTCTTATAATGATAATTTTGTACTCACCTTATCATCAAATAATTCTGTTCCTAGGTGTATACTTAAATGAAAACAGATATCCAGAAAACACTTGGATGATAGTGTCCATAAATGCTTTATACACAATATCTAAGAAATGGAGACAGTCTAAATCTCTATGTGTTTCAATAGATAATATGATACATCCATTCACAGAACCCTAACTACTCAGGAAGTAATTTTAAAAAACCCTAGTATTGGATGGAATGTGGCAGCTCATGCCCGAAATTCCTAGCACTTGGGAGGCTGAGGCAGGAGGATTGCCACAGGTTTTAGACTAACTTGAAGTACAAAATTAGTTCTAGGCCAGTCAAAACTACATATTACATTATGTCTCACAAAACCAAACTAAGCCCAAACAAAAAGGGCAATGTAAATTAGTCATAAAACATCAGAGCCCACATGAACAGTAGTGTTTCAATGTTTTTCAGTTATAAATTAATCAGAAAATATCAAAGCCCATGTGAACAGTAGTGTTCCAATGGTTTATTTGTTTGTTTGTTTTTGTTTTTTTTGAGACAGTGTTTCTCTGTATTGTTTTGGAGCCTGTCCTGGAACTCTGTAGACCAGGCTGGCTTTAAACTCACAGACCCGCCTGCCTCTGCCTCCTGAGTGCTGGGATTAAAGGTGTGCACCCGTGCTTTTCAAATCTTCTTCCTATAACTTGGTGTTAGCGCAGCACTGTCTTTTAATGGTTGAGATTTGTTCAGCAGCTTGAAGAAACTTCCTGGGGTAACAAAATTGTTCTACAAGTTTACTGGGGTACTGTTCACACAGACACAGGCTTGATGTCTTTGGATTTCATTGTATGTAAGCTTCACTTAAGTTTGGAAACACAACAGCAAGAAGTTAAAAATTATGTCTGAACCTAGGAGCTCTGGATAACTCTCCTTGTTACACAGAATTTTATTTAAAAGTTATCTTACTATTTCTTCATTTATATGACTTTTAAACTCCAGAGCACTAACACAAAACCAAAAGGGGAAAAAAGGTTTAAAAAATACAATAAAAATTATAGCTCCCATTCCAATAGCTTCCTTCGTTTCCCAACCCCACGGGCATCTTGTGGTGTCAGCTTTTGTTTGTTTGTTTTCTTGTGAGTTCTTTCTGAGACTCAGGTGGGCTTCTTAAAATTTAGCATCAGAACAGCACTGTTCTTTAAGGGTTTATGTGCCATTTGGACGTCTGTATCCCTGATGGTTAACCTTGGATATCCACTTGACTGGATCTGAAACTGACTAAGAGATAAGCCCCCCAAACTGTGAAGGGTTATCTAGACAAAGGCTAGCCCCTGAGAATGTGTGTGAGGGGTTATCTGGATAAAGGTGAGCCCCTGATGTGTGTGAGGGTTTTCTTGATTGAGTTATTTAAAAATGCAAAGATCCATCTCAAATGGCATCTTCTTTTTTTTCTTTTTCCAGACAGGGTTTCTCTGTGGCTTTGGAGGCTGTCTTGGAACTAGCTGTTGTAGACCAGGCTGGTCTCGAACTCACAGAGATTGCCTGCCTCTGCCTCCCGAGTGCTGGGACTAAAGGCACGCGCCACCAACACCTGGCTTCAAATGGCATCTTCTAATAGCAGCTGTTTTCACTGCTCTATTACTGTGAAGAGACACCATGACCAAAGCAACTCTTATGAAAGAAAACATTCAGTTGGGTTTTGGATTACAGTTTCAGAAGTTTAGTCCATTAATATCATGATGGGGAACATGGCAGCATGCAGACAGGTGCTGGAGTAGTAGCTGAGGGCTACCTCCTGATCCATAGGCAGAGAGAGACCGGGCCTGGCATAGGCTTTTGGAACTGCAAAACGTCACCAGTGAAAACACTTCCTCAAAAAACCCCTAAGAATTCCAATATATTCATTTTTATATTCTTATTCAAGCCTCCACATCAGCCATATGTAAGGAGGTCCCAGGAAAGGCTTTGCTTTTTGCCTGCTTGCCCTTGTGCTTCAATTTCCCCTGTTGTTATTGCTGCTGCTGCTGCTGCATTCCTTCCCTGATAGAAAAATCCATTTTCTTCTGGCTACTGATGTGAAGACCAGGAATCCTTTACACCTCCGGCATCAGGTTGGCATTGTGGAACCATCCAGCCTCCTGGATAGGGCAGGTACCAGTTTCTCCAGTGTGAAGGCAGCTGTTGTTGGACTATGCAAACAACATCATGTAAGCCAACCTACTGGATTGAGCAGGTACCAGTTTCTCCAGTGTGAAGGCAGCTGTTGTTGGACTATGCAAACAACATCATGTAAGCCAATCTAATGAACCCTTTTAATACATATTCATTTTATGGGTTATGCTCCTCTAGAGAACTTTTAATAATACAGTGTCCAAGAAAACTTGCTGTTAAATATTCAGCATCTGGTTGAAGTCATGTAGCATTAGAACTGTTTTAGATATATTGATGTTAGAATTGGAGATTCTATTTGACCATATCTCTGTCCGAACCAGGCTGCTGTGATTTTTCAAAGCACAGTTTCTGGAAGGTTTTCACACTTTGCTAGACCTCCTTGTACAGTCAGGTTAGAACACTCTTTTTGGCCAGGACTTTTGCTATTCCTAATTGCTGAAGCCATGGTTTCTCTTTAAAGGCACTACAAATAAAACAAAATAAAATATAAAGACATAATTCACAAGGAGGCCCAATCTTCCCTGTGCATTGCTGAATTATTGAGGGTGATGTCATTACTGTTTAGTTCACTTGTCACATAGGTCGGAGGGGAAATAGTAACAATAGCCTTTCTAAAGCCAATATCTTACAATGAGGAAGGAAGAATACTCTGCCTAGTTAGTGCTAGAAGTTTACAGCCCGCCACTAGAAACTGAAACTCATACAAGGTCATGGAGAATTTTCTGGGCCATAACATTTTCCCTGTCCTTTCTAGGCAACTCTGTGTAGCATATCCTCCCTCGTACACATCCTTCCTGACCCCAGTGGTATTCCTAAATTTAAAACCAAGTTTGTTTTTGATAGTCTTTAACTGAAATGCTACGAAACCAATTCTTCACTTCAGTTGCTCCATCTGTACTAAGAAAGACTTGTAGATTTTAATGCAGCTGTTGCTACTTTGTACAACGAGGTGTCATTCATTAAAGAAAGGTCTTATGTACTAGAGAGACAGCTCAGTAGTTAAAAACACTGACTACTTTTGCAGAGGAACCTGACTCAGTTCCCAGCCCCACGTGCTAACTCACAGCCACCTATAACTCCAATTCCAGAAGATCAGATGTCCCTTCTGGCCCCCACAGAGGAGTATTTCTCTCCTATTTACTTACAATTTAGCACATCGTTTGTAGCTTCCCTAAATGTGTTCCCTTCACAACACCTTTGCTCTCCTCTATACCTACAAAGCTAGAAACAAACCCCAGTTCCTTCTCTCTGTTCCAACACCATCACACACCATCACATAGCATCACACACCATCATATAGCATCACACACCATCACATGGCATCACACACCATCAGTGAGGGGGTTTATAGCCTATACCTCAGCAGCATTTCTTTATGTCTGGCAGTTCCCCTCTTCCCTAGCTGCTCCTCTTCACTGTCTGTACTGTCTCTTGTTTGTCACATTTCTTTCTTCTACTGGGGTCTTGCTTTTCACAGATCTCTACCAGATTTGTCTTTAAAAGCAAAGGCACGGGGCTGGAGAGATGGCTCAGAGGTTAAGAGCACTGTCTGCTCTTCCAGAGGTCCTGAGTTCAATTCCCAGCACCCATATGATGGCTCACAACCATCTGTAATGAGATCTGGTGCCCTCCTCTGGCCTCCAGGGTTAGGGTTAGGGTTAGACATAATAAATAAAATCTTTTTTTTTTTTAAAGCAAAGACATTTGTCTTTATTTAGGGAGGCTACAAAAGATGTGCTAAATTTTAAGTATATAAAAGAGAAATATTCCTACTGTGGGAGCCAGACAAGACATCTGATTCTCTAGAATTTGAGTTACTTGCTTACAAAAACCCCAGCTCTGTGGTCTCCCTGCTTCACTCCCTATGCTATGGGGAGCCAGTTCTCCACTTGGACAGAAATGTTTCTGCTTAATGTAGACATACCTTGCCAATTTCACCTCTAGCCATTCTTTCCCTGGGTCCTCTAAAATGAATTTTGCAGAATCCACTTTCCTCATTATTCGATTTCTTCCTTGCCCTTTCACAAAGCAATATAGTCAACTACGCTATTGATCACCTTGCCTAGATCCTTCCCTTAGTCATTCCTCTAGTCTGAAGTAGTCCTGTGGATTTTTTTTGTTTTGTTTTAAAATTTTATTTTATTTTACGTTTTTGAGTGTGGTAGTTTCAATGTTATCTTCCCCCCCCCCCAATCTCATAGGGAATGGCACTATTAGGAGGTAGGGCTTTGTTGGAATGAGTATGGGCTTATTGGAGGAAATGTGTCACTGTGGGGGGTGGGCTTTGAGGTTTCCTATGCTCAAGATACAGCCCAGTGCCTCAGTTGACTTCCTGTTGCCAGCAAGATGAGACACTCTCAATTCCAGCACCATATCTGCCTGCAAGCTGCCATGCTCCCCACCATGATGAAAATGGACTGAACCTCTGCAATTGTAAGCAATCCACCCCAATTAAATGTTTCCTTTATAAGACTTGCTATGATCATGGTCTCTCTCTCTCTTTTCCCCTGAGACAGGGTTTCTCTGTGGCTTTGGAGGCTGTCCTGGAACTAGCTGTTGTAGACCAGGCTGGTCTCGAACTCACAGAGATCTGCCTGCCTCTGCATCCCAAGTGCTGAGATTACAGGCGTGCTCCACCACCACCCTGCCATGGTCTCTTGACAGCAATAAAAACACCAGAGATAATGAGTTAATGAGTGTTTTACTTCTGTGTATGTATGAATACCAAGTGTATGCTTTCTGCCCTCAGAGGTCAGAAGAAGGCATTGGATTCCCTGGAACTATAGTTAGGGTTGGTTTTAACTGCTACATGGGTGCTGAGAATTGACCCTTTGTATCATCAGCAAGAACAGTAAGTTCTCTTAACTACTGAGCCAGGCCTTCCTTTAAGTTTTAAAATGCTGTGTCTATTAGGAGTGGTCCCCAGGTCCATGTCTACCAAATTTAACTTTTCTGTGTGTGTTGGGCTAACTTCTTGCTTTATCTCAGTGGTTATGTCTCTTTGAACCCTCTAACTCATGTGCACTGTCCATAAAATTAACTATTTTTTTTTCTTTTTGGTTTTTTTTCAAGACAGCGTTTCTCTGTATTGCTTTGGAACCTGTCCTGGGACTCGCTCTGTAGACCAGGCTGGCCTTGAACTCACAGAGATCCACCTGCCTCTGCCTTCTGAGTGCTGGGATTCTGAGGCGAGCACCACCAATGCCGGGCTATAAAATTAATTCTCAAACCTGGAAACAGTCATTCATACTTAATTAGCTCTTCTTCATAACCCACCTGACTTAATTTGAGGACCTTTCTTCTTCATTCTGATGCACACCCCCACTCCTCCCTGTTCAGAGTTTATTGTTATTCTTACCCTGGCATCTGAACTCTGGCTCTTCAGCATTCACTCACACATTGCATATTGTATACCAAGAACCGTTCTATGCACTGGAGACACAAAAACATGAACAAAACAATAAGGTATGCCTTTTAAAGCTGCAAACAAAACATAATAGAGAGCTCTGCTTGCTTCTGAAGCACAGAGCCTGTCAGTGTGAGCATGTGGGCTGCTGTCTGCTCTCTGTGTGCTCTAATACAGCCTTCTGGTCCAGTTTCCCACATCTGAATCATCACTAACCCTCACTTCGGGTCACATGAACCTCATTGGAATCTGTTGATAAGCAACAGGAAGGCTGGTTTTGCAACACTACAGACATCATTTGACCTGTGTGGATCCTACTCTGTCTTGTATGCCAAGGATCAAGATTCCAAGACCTCTGATCTCAGTCACTCTCAATTCTGCAAAAGCCACACATACTCACTAAGTTAACTCATATTAGCACATTTTCTGTGCTCACTGCAGAAATGTGATCTTTAATTCAACTCTAGAAGTTTCATTTTCATTAATCTAGAGTTCATTTAGTGACAGATGGTCCAACCAGTGCTTCTACAGGGCGCTAGGTGAGTAGTCTGGAGTCCTGGTTTGGGAGACTAGCCTTCCTAGAGCTGACCTGACCCAGGATGGACTGTGAGGTTCTTGTTCATCTTCTACCTGTAATCTTCTACCTGTAATAGCAACTCCGTGTTAGTGCATGCTGCTGTTGAGGAGGTGTCTGCTGCACATATGTGTGTGTGACTGGTTGACAGAGAGCTTCAGTGGTCATTTGGAGATAATTATTTGGAGCCTCCTAGTGTCTGGGTTGACTGGACAATTCAAAGGGACCCTAGTCAGTAGTTCTGTGACTGCCATGGAGTACGTGAACCAGACCAATAAGGGGCTACAGGGGCATGGGATGATAGGTCTCTATTCCTTACCATAGCACAGCAGCCCAGAAAGACTAAACAGATCCTGGAAAAGCTACGTGGAAAGTGGGCCGAAACAGATGGCTTGAAATTAAAGAGAAAAATATTGAGAAATGAGAACCAGAATGCAGTTTGCCTGAAGTAAGTTTCAAGGAAAGACAGCCAGGCAGGCCACCCTCCTGAGAGTCCCCTACTGCACTAACACCTTAATGAACAAAGTGGATTTTTTCCCCAGAAATTTCCTTGAATTGACTGTTTGACAGTTCTAATCTTTATGACATACAATTAATTGCAAAAACACCAGCATAACAGAGAAAACTGATCAGAAGTATTTACAAAAGCCAACCACAAACTTATCCTATTTCTCATTCATCCCTAGATACAGAGCAAGAGAAACAAATTGACCTCACAAAAGGACTTACACAAAAGTAGTCATGTATTTTAACTTAAAACAGCCTCTAAGTTAAAGACGACTCAGACTTCTACCAGTAAAAATGGATAAATATGCTGGGCAGTGGTGGTGCATGCCTTTAATCTAAGCACTTGGGAGGCAGAGGGGTGGATATCTGTGAGTTCTAGGCCAGCCTGGTCTTCAAAGAGAGTTCCCAGACAGCCTCCAAACCTATAGCAAAACCCTGTCTCAAAAAGCCAAAAAGAAAAAAATTACACAAGTGGAAACAAAATCTGCCTTGATGGTCACTAGATTGATCAACATAATGGTGTCTCTATGTTAGGGCATAGTTTAGTAAATGTATATATATATATATATATATATATATATATATATGCATATATATATATATATGCCTTTTAACTGTACTCTGCTAAAAGAGGATAGAGTCATAGGCATGAGTGACCACACTGAGATCTGCTGACTTTTTTTAGTTCTTAAATTTTTTAAAATTGATTTACGAAGTTGGATCTTTAATTTTGAATTTTACTGCCTAAATTACTCTCACCACTAGGTGGCAGCAAGTTAGGAGGAAAAAACAGCAATGCCAGTACAGAAAGGAAAGCTAACCTATGTAGCCTCGATGTAAATTTTTTTCTCATGATACTGAGCAAGAAAAAAATCAGTCACACATCTGTACTTCTCTAGCCTCGGCACCCAGCCATGCATCACATGTAAAGCAGACATAAATGATTTAGTGGAAATGTTCTGTTTTCAGTTATGGGTGTGAAGGTTCCCGAAAGCCCATCTGATAAACTCTGTGTCCTTCAACTGTGATAGTCCATCACCTTAAATATCAACGCCAAATCCTACCATTCTACCTAGGACAGATGTCCTCTCTCCTGTAAGTCTTGACCTGTAAGTCTCCTTAAGCCTTCATGGTTCAATTTGTTTTAATTTGTTCTTGTCGAGTCTACTTTCAAGGCTGTTCAACCTTCAAGGGCAGTTTTGATAACACCCTCCCATATTTTAAGTTTCTTTGTCCCATGTCCCTTTCTGAGAACTACAGGAGTAAAGGGTGACACATAGACTGGGCAATAGCACCAGTGGAGTCTTCCTTTAGGTCTGAGGCTGAGTTGAGACCCTTTAATTGTTATGGCTTTGTTTTCCGAGACAGGATCTTCCTATGCATGCCAGGCTTGAAACACCCCTGCCTCTGACTCCCAAGTGCTGGGATTAGAGGCAAGTGCCACTAGGCTCAGTGAGAAAGTCCTTGATGCTAATTAAGTAATGAAGTGTTAAAACAACTTGTGTTACTCAGTAGGAATTCATGAACGTTTCTCTGTCCTAGACCTGCCTCAGTCAATGTGCCTTTGCACGTTTAAAGAGAAAACATTACCTTGCCACCGCTAAGCAGTAGATGGCATTCTCCCTTGGAGTCCTCCCACTGTGCTCTGAGAAAGATGTGAAGAAGGACCTCAGCAAGCAGTCAGCTCCAGGTGCATTGCCCTGGAACACTGGGTGGGAATAATCTACTCTTGAAACTGGAGGGAGCGGGACCTGGGGGAGATAGACATTTTTTATGTGCTTTTCTTTTCTCCCAGCAGGCGCAGTTTTATTTCGCTGGTTTTCTTTTTGGTGGCTTTGTAGTTCTGAGGACATGTTTGGTACTAAGGATGGGAATGTGATTTGTTTTCTCGTGTCCCTTTGTGAAATTACTGAAGAATCCACATGTTTCCTGTTTGACTGTTGCTTGGAAAGTGGTGGTTTACTCCGAGTGCTTTGCCAGCTCTTGTCTCCAACCTTGTGCCAGCTCTTGGAAGTCATTTTTGGTTTAGTGAAACCATCCACCACCACAGTGTCTCCAACTTTTGCCCCAGAGACTCTTGCTCTGCCAAGCTGGCTTTTATGGCCCCTGTGATTCTGAGCTCTGACGATCCACTGCTTTATTTTAATATAAATCCTCATTGGGACTGAAAGTTTTAGAAAAGAAACTGTGGAGCACATTTTACTCAGTAGGTATAAGACACAGTCTTTATGCTGGTGTTTTGCTGCAATGGCCAGGGGAGTTTGCCCTGCTGCATTTTTACATTCCAGGCACAGGACATTGCAGTTGACAAAGGCCTTCAGAATTAACAGTTGGCCGGCCTCTGCAGCTGCGTGAATAGGGCAATTAGAGACATCTGTGTGAAGGGCTTCGTGGCACCAGGCTCGATAAGGGTGAACACCAACCGCCTCGTGGGGCTGCACGCCCTGCTTCAGAGTCCATTCAGTGAGTTCAGTGTGTCCATGAAAAGCAGCGATGTACAGGGCTACTCTTTTCTGGTACCTGAATGAGGGAAACAAGTTTGGCAGAAAGAGTTAGTAAGTCAACAAACAGACAAAAATATTCCTTATGATGCTCATTTAACTGTGAACATATTTTAGAGGGGTTGGGATATTGGTGCAGTGGGAAGTACTGCCAGGTGAACCTGTAACTCAGCACTGGGAGGACAGAGACAGAATTGCTAGGACCGGCTGCCCACTGGCCTGCTTCAGAGAGACACCTTGTCTCAAAAGAATATGGTGGAGTAATAGAACAGGACATTTGACATCCTCTTTGGCTTTCATGCATGAGCTCACACACATGTACATACACACGCCAGAATGTGCAACACACACACACACACACACACACACACACACACACACACACACACACACGCGCACACGCACACCAGTTTTGGTTTTTTGAAACGGGTCTCCTGTAGGGTCACATTGGTCGTGGACCCTCTAGGTAGCTAAGCCTGGCCTTGAACTCCTAATTCTGCCTTTACCTTCTTGAGTGCTAGCATTGCAGCATGTGCTACCACACCCAGCATGAGCTGTAGGTATTTTTTTTTTTTTTTGAGCTGTAGGTTTTAAGGTAGATCACACTTTGTACCTACCCCACCACTCCCAAATCGTTCTCAAAACTTGAAAGCTAAGTCAAAATTCAATCACATTTCTCTATGAAGAGGCCTCTGTCTACTATCTGCCTCATTCCTCATGGGTCATCCAGTTCCTTGAAGCTATTGTCTTGCACCGGGGTCTTTTCATATGGTTCTGGAATATCTGCTTCAGCACATTGATTTTTTCTTTCTCTTTATCACCTATCTGAATACAATCCTTTAGTTCTCAACTCATATTTATCTCTCTTGGTGTACTCTTCTCACTGTCCTCATGATATGTACTGTTGTTCTGTCTGCACTGTGCCCTGCCACAACCCCTTTCATACTGAATAATAGTAACAACAAAGTTTGCTTTATATCCTGCTTACTATGTGCCAAACATAATTACTATTATCAACTCATTTAACCCCCCAAACATTCTCTGAGATAGATATCCAAATGTAGTTAGCTAAATACTGAAGGAGCAGGGCTTCAAACCAAGGCAAAGGGGCCTTGGAGTTCATAGCCCCAGATATTTTGCAATTCTGCTTCTCCCGGAATTGCTTTTATTCCCTCTTCTGTTCTGTAAGTTTATAGAGCACAGTAACCATTATTTTTTACTGCTGGATTATTAGGATCTTGTGCAGTACACAGTAAGTAATCAATAACTACACACTGGTTAGGTAGAGAGGAATAAAAAGAGTATTTGAGTCTGATCGTGTACATCTTTGAAATCTCAGTTTCCTCACCTATAAAACAAAGTGAAGGGTGCCCTCCATGAAATTACTGTACGTATGAAGGAGATAAACAGTACAGTGCTTGGTCACAGGCAGTATGCTCACTAACAGTAGTAAAAGTAATGCAGGCAATTGTTCGGATTCAGAATATGACACAGGATTACAACTATCCCTAACAGAAACTGGTGGGGGAAAAAATGGGCTAGTTCATGGTTGTAAGAACTCTGCCTCCTGGCTTTCTTTTTATGGAGCCCTTGGAGCTCCCTGTAGTGTCTGCATTTGCTAAAACGTGTTTAATCACCCACAAGAGGGCACTGTTCTAAAACATCCTACCACTAACAGTTAATTCAACTTTGAGAAGCTGCTGACTGAAGTAACATAGTAAAATAACCACCAGCTTCTCCAAGCCAAGCACGTTTAACAGTCCTAGACACACATCACCCTTCCTGTAAGGCAAAAGAGTGAACTATTGTTCCAGCAAAAGGACAGCTTTTTATTCCAATCTCAGCAAACACATTCATTCAGGTAGAGTGAGATTCATGTCAGAGACAGGAGTGAGAGTCCAGCTTGGTACCCTGTTTGGGTTGTCCTGATAGTCACCGTATGTGAAGGTTGGATGGAGGTAATGACAGGCAGCCAAGTCAGTTCTTAATAAGGCAACTAAAGGAGAAGCCTGACTCATCATTTCTAAGCTTTAATACAGTCAAACATTTGAAATTGAATAACATCTTATGGTTTGGGGACTATGTCTGTTACTAAACCCTGGCATTTCAATGAAGAAACCAATCACAGTGATAACTCAGTGTAAGGTTCAAGGTTGAATGGAGGCTTAAACAGAGTGACTTAAATCGATCTAACATTTGCTTTAGTTCTCGTACTTGAGCACTGGTCCTTCTTTCGATAAGTATCGTTGGACTTTAGATTTTTGCCCAAGAAGACATCCCATGAGAAATTCCTTCCATCCATCCCAGACATCCAACCGAAGTGTTGTGCCTGTGGATCGAGAGAGACAGTTTATGGTCCAGTCTGTCACTGTGGCTCAGCAATACATTAAGCTTTAATGATAGATTTCTCCAAACATAGCGAGAGCATAGTGAAATGAAACCTTGGAATCAGGAGGCAGGGATGTATGCTACTCTTCCTTCAGGCCTTTATTGGCAGGGAAAGCCCTTTAACACTATGCAGTTTGGGGTGAACAGGTAAATCAAATAAATATGCACATCAGATATTTACTTATAATCAACCATAAAGAATTTGTTTTAGGAGCCAATGAAATGGCTCAGTAAGTAAAGGTGCTTGATGCCAAGCCTACCTACCTGGGTTTGACCCCAGGACCCACATGGTGGAAGGAAAGAACAGACTCCTACAAGTTATAATCTGACCTCCACTTGTGTCTTGGCATAAAATAAATAAATAAATGTTTAAAAAATATCTGGGACTGGAAAGGTGACTCAGGCAAAGAGTGCAAATTGCTCTTGCAGGAGATTTGGGTTTGGTTCCCAGCACCAATATGAAATGATTCACAACCACTTGCAATTCCAGATCCAGGTTCTGACACTCCTGGTTTCCTTATGCACTAACAATGACATGCCGTAACCACCCCCTCCCCCATAGACACAGACACACATACACACAAACACACACAGAGTCTATAATAAAAGTCTAAAATATTTTAGTATGTGTGTGGGCGGGGGGTGGGGGGGGTGGGGTGAGGGGTGGGAGGGGCTGGAGAGAAGGCTCAGCGGTTAAGAGTACTGGCTGCGCTTCCAGAGGTCCTGAGTTCAATTCCCAGCAACCACATGCTGTCTCATAACCATCTGTAATGAGTTCTGGTGTCCTTTTCTGGCATGCAGGTATACATGCAGGCAGAACTCTGTATACATAATAAATAAATCTTTTTAAACAGTTCTTTGGTACATGTATCATTTTATAATTTATAAAAGACTAAAGAAAAATTGCACACTAGTGAGATGAATATACCTTTTACTTTAACAGCAAGTATTAAATCTTGGGGCTAGAGAGATGGCTCAGCTGTTAAGAACAGTTTGGGCTCTTGAAAAGAACCTGGATTTGGTTCCCAGAACCCATATGGTAGCTCATAATTGCCTGTAACTCCAGCTTCAAGGGATCTGATACCCTCTTCTGGCCTCTGTGAACACACACACACACACACACACACACACACACACACACACACTTACACAGAAATAAAATTAAGTTGTGGTTTTTGTGAAAAGGTTTCTCTGTGTAGCCCTGGCTGTCATAGAACTTGCTCTGTAGACCAGGCTGGCCTTGGACTCATAGAGATCCACCTGCCTCCTGAGTGTTGGGATTAAAGGTGTGCACCACCGTGCCCAGCTGATAAATATTTTTAAGAAGAATTAAATATTTATTGAATATTTGATACAGATGCAGATCATCTTCAATATTTTTCCGAGTGAACTGATATTTTACTTTATAGCTGTCACTGCTGAGACCGTTGCTTCACATATCTATATAGCACAAATGCTGAGGATGTTTTTGTCATCTCAGAATCAATGGAAACCCTGTCCTTAATCTCAAGTCAAAATTCATCTAACTGGGTGGATGTACAGTTGCATGTGTATAGAGGCTAGAAGCCATTGTTGAAGGTCTTTCTTTTTTCTTTTCTTTCTTTCATATATATGCATATATATCATTTATATATATATATCTCATTTATATATATATATCATTTATATGTTATTTATTTTTTAAATTTTATGTGCATTGATGTTTTGCCTGCATGTATGTCTGTGTGAGGGTGTCAGATCTTGGAGTTACTGATAGTTGTGAGCTGCCATGTGGGTGCTGGGATTTGAACCCAGGTCTTCTGGAAGAGCAGTTAGTGCTCTTAACTGATGAACCATCTCTCCAAACCCCTCCCCCAGAGTCCTACTTTCTACCTTACTTTTAGAGACAGGGTCTCTTACTTGATCTAAACCTCAGCAATTCAACCAGACAAGCTGGCCAGCAAGCTCCATACAGCCTTCTGTCTGTGTCCACTAAAGCTGGGGATATAGGCATGTGCCATTCCACCTGGCTTCTATGTGGTGGTGGGGATCAAACCTGGGTTCTCCTGTTTGCATGGCAAGCACTTTGTCAACTGAGCCACATCCTCAACTCCCTAATTACACTGTTTTCTTTTTGAGGGAGGGGGGCAGTCACTCTCTCCTATGTAGCTCTAGCCAGCTTGGAACTTGCCACACAGACCAGGGTGGTCTCACATTTGTAGTGATCCTCCTCTTTGTGCCTCCTAAGTGCTAGGATTATAGGTATGTACCACCATGGTTGGTTATTTAACTATACTTTCCTCTGTTTCCAGGTAAATCCTTTGTTTGTAGTCTCTTACATTCAGCCTCTCCTTGGGATTAGCGTGTTCACAAGCCTGTAGCTTGAATTTTCCTCCAGGCCTGGAGGTTCAGCATGCCTTCCATTCCTCTCTTCTTAGACCATCCATAGTTCTGCATCTCATGTGCTCCAGCCCGAATTCTCCTGAATGACACCCTGTGATCCCATCGGCCCAAAATGTTATTTTCCACTCCCTTTGGAGAACGACTCAGAGTTCACCTTTAGGTAGCAGCAAGGATGAGCATGCTGCCAGGAATCCTCTGGTTAAAGCAAGGGGCTGGATACGTAGGGGAATGCTGGCTGTGCCTTAGGAGGGCAAAAAGCAGGCCAGAGTCACCCCCCCTCCATACTTCCTTTTGAGCCTTTCCTCCAATGCCCTGTGTCAGGAGATCTATCTAAATGGTTCCTGGGCTCTGGACTTTGTATCTGAAATCCTCTCTCTCACCCCTCTCCCCCATCTCATCCCTTCAAATGCTTATTTTAAAGGATTCTTTTCTTCAACATACTGAGTGATCCATTCAGAAACTTTGATTTTTTTTTTTCAAATCTGGGAAAGGTGGCCTTGGACCAAGTAATTTTTAAATTCTTTCCAGCCTTAAAAATGTCATAATCCAAGAAGTATGTGAGTGAAAGAACGCCCTACAGAAATCAGGCTAGTTTTGTTTGGATCTTTAATTAAAGAATCAGATTATCAGTTGCTTGAATACAAATTCGGTGTGAGCCCTGCACTCCAAGCTGGGTGAGCCTCCAGCAAGTACTCAGAGCTAGTGTAGCACTCTGGGGACAAATCCTACAACTTTGTTCTCTCTGATCAAAAATGGAGGCAATAACTGATATCAAAGTTTTCAGATCCTCAGCTCCAAACAACATGAAAGTAGATTGCTAAGCAAAATAAGAGTCTGGAGAAATATCAGTAAGTGTAGATTTAGTAGTGACAGAAAGCAAAGCTATTTAGCTCATGCATGCCTGCAGAGCCCTGCATATATGCCAGGAAAACTCAAAATCCCTGGCAGTAAATTTTTGTAGCGCACTCACACTCTGAGGAGGACTGATCTTCAGCAATTACCTGTTTACCTTTCAATAATAATCCAGGTTTGAGTCACTTTCTGGTCTTGGTAAGACAAATCTAGCACTTTTTCTTGTTGGTGTTTGGTTAAGAAGACATGAACTGAATCTATAGTATTGGAGGAGAGGTTGCAATTCTTCTGTTGGGTAATTCCAGTTAGCTAAGGCAGCTTTTCATCCTGCACAACACTGCTGTTAAAAAGGTTGCTGTTAAAAGCTGGCAACATTTAAGAATGAGAGTATACAAAGTGAGTTTCAGAATGTTGTGTTGTATTGCTGCCAGCTGCATTAAGAAAGAAGAAAACTCGAACTCATATTATGTGCTTGAAATATACTTTAGAAGACAAAGATGATGTTACTCGAGTTGTATCCTTCCACCCTGAGAATATTAGCAAAACACTGCTTTAAGAATTAGCGGAGCAGAGCTGGGGAGATGGCTCAGCAGTTAAGAACATGAGGGCTGCACTTGCAGAGGACCTGGAGTTCAGTTTTCTGCACTTGCAACCACATGTAACTCCAACTCTGGGGGATCTGACTTACTCTTCTTACCTCCAAAAATACCTGTACATATGTGTACACACACATATTTGCTGTGAAATAATTCTTTTGTACACCGTGAAGATGTGTTGTTTCCATTGTTAATAAAAGCTAATTGTCCCATGGCTAGGCAGGATTTTCAAGGCCGAGAGATCGCTGGGAAGTAGAGGGGTGGAGTCTCGGGGGTCAGGAGGAGACACTATGAGACACAGAGCAAGTAGGATGGGAAGTATGCATATGAGGTAAATACATATATTACATTCAGCACATACATTAGCAGAAATGGGTTAATTTTAAGTTATAAGAACTAGCTAAAAACAAGCCTAAGCTAACAGCTGAGCATTTATAATTAATATTAAGTCTCTGTGTGATTATTTGGGAACAGCTGGTGGGACAGAACTCATTGATGGTCCCAAGGAAAAAGTCCCCCTACATGTATTCACATATACATATGCACACATACAAAAATTTTAAATTAAATATAGGAATAAGCAGAGCTAAGAGATCTTTATTTCTTACTCTATAAACCTGGATGAAAGAGCTAAGTACTGATAATTTACACCCTCAGTGTGCCTACTGAGGTTTCAATTTGCAACAACTCCATTTGTGGTGACTTAACTTGTGATTTTTAAATCTTGGCAAGAATCATGGTTTCCTAAAGTAGGGAACTGAGTGCTTAGAGGGCCAGGAGAGTTATCCCTACACATCTTTCTATACTTCAGCTAGTTAAACCACATAAGCTATTAACTATTTCAGGGCAAATAAAATACATTCTGCATATAAGAGAGCTAGATTTCCATTCTGTCTTGAAAAGCTACAAATCTAGTATCAAAGAGTTCTGGTGCCGAGAGGCAGCTGACATGGAGTGTGGTGGGCAGTACCGATATCAGTGTGGTAGTCCCTGAGGGTGTTGCAGTCATACATCTCCAGTCCCTTTGGTGTCCGGAGACAGTAGATGCTCACAGGGAAGCCACATCTCAGAGTTACCAGCGTTCTCAGGTCAGACACCTTTTTACCCAGAATGGACACATTCTCCATTATTGGCATCATTTCCTGGGTCACAGCATTAAACACATAAAGGGTAGGCTTGTCTTCTTTCTGCAGGGAGAGAAAGGGGACACTCACTGTCTGTAGGTTGTGTTGGGAATACTGGACTCTGAGCATCTCCACCTCCTATGATACGTGTGCAAATGGGGGAGATAAAGTCAGTTTTCTTCTGGGACTGTATCTCACTCTGCTTCCTGAGGGCATGACATGTCCCCATTTTGAGTGAAGGGATGAAGACTGCAGGCCTCTTACACTTAACTCTACAGACACAGATAGGTAAGCAGCCGGACTTCTGCCAGTGTGTGTCCTGTGCAGAGAGCACTGCTCCACGATGCTATGTTTAAGACAGAGAGACTACTGTGTGCCCAGAACTTTTATCCCTTTTCTGAAATTCACTCTGGAGTTTGGCTCCAAGAAAGAGCATGAGGGACAATTTTCTTACAGTTGTGTGCTCTTTCTTGTCTCTGTGGTTTGCCTTCTTATAAGATACACTTATATTTACTTTTGGTTTTAAATAGGGAAATAATAAATGTAGATTTTTTTAAAGTTTCTTTTGTTCCTTTTATCTTAGAGTCCAGATAGGAAAGTAAGTAGAACTGAGACATCCAAAGTGAAGATGGAAAGTTTGGGGGAATGTTAATCCTGGTTCCAACAGTTTAACCAAGCAAGCCCAGGAAGTGGGTCGGGGGAAGATGAATGAATAATGAATACATTTCTTCCAGTCTAGAGAAGTGAAACTGGCTTTACTTCCTCTTCAGTGGTTGCAGGACTATGACATTTTTTTTCTCCAGCGGCCTGCTGTTGGCTGGGCATGTGCAAGTGCATGGCACTGCCCCAGAATGTCCCTATTAATGAGGCTTTCTTAAAAGCAAATACATAGCTTCCAGGTCCTCCATGCACCCTTCAGCCAGTCCAGCCACTTACCACATCTTGCCTGTAGTCATAGGAGTTGAGAGGTTGGGAGGTAGATGAAGGAAGATCAGTTCAAGACCAGCTTCATCTACATAGAAAGCTTTCTTTCTTTCTTCCTTCCTTCCTTCCTTCTTTCCTTCCTTCCTTTCTTCTCTCTCTCTCTCTCTCTCTCTCTCTCTTCCTTTCTTTCATCCTTTCTCTCTCTTTCTTTCCTTCTTTTCCTTCCTTCCTTGTTTCTTTTTGTTTTGTTTTGTTTTGTTTTTGAGACAAGCTTTCTCTGTGTAGCCCTGCCTGTCCTGTAACTCTCTCTATAGACCAGGCTATCCTCAATCTCAGAGATATGCCTGCTTCTGCCTCCCAAGATCTGGAATTAAAAGTGTGTACCACCACAGCCTGGCCCAAAAGTTTTCTACATTATTGTCTCAAAGGACAAAAGCCAATCCAAAGCTAAATTTTCTCTGGTTCCTCCTGGAACCTGTTCCTGCTACAAACTTATAGTATATTGGGTTCATTCCCCTCTTCCCAGATAGCATTGCCATAGCATAATCAATATACACATCTCAAAGACTCTTGGAGGAAGGATGTTACTCATGAAATATGAGTTTCCAGTGTTTTGATTGAGGACCTATTTCAAGAAGCATGTTAGCAGAGAAAGATCAGTCTGTCTTCTGTTACCCATGAAACCAACCCAACAAGCTGAGATGCTGCCTGTGTCCAGTGGGCTAAGTGTTCTGAGTGTAAGTTGTAATAATCTCACTCAAGAAGGATACTCCTGTTGCCCTTTGGCTCCCTCAGGTAAGCATCTGCCAACCTTATCCCTGAAATATTCATAGGAAGGCAAAATTACTCTAAAAATCTATTTAAAGGCCATGGGGAGGGGCTGGAAAGACGACTCAGTGGTTAGGAGCGCTTGCTACTTTTCCAGAGGACCCACATTCAGTTCCCAGCACACACATTAGCACATCAGGCAGCACACAACTACTTGTAAATTCAGTTCAGGACTTTTGATGTCCTCTTCTGGTCTCTGAGGGCACCTGCATATGTGAGGGGTGTGTGTGTGTGTGTGTGTGTGTGTGTGTGTGTGTGTGTGTGTGTACAGACTCATACACAAACATACTTTTTTTTTTTTAGAGGTAGTGGAGAAGGAAGGAAAATTATGATTTATACAACAGTGGTCCCTTATTTGTTTAGAATCCCTTGATTTCTCTTTAGCTCTCTCTAATATACCTTTATCAATAAATACAAACAAATGACAAATGAAATGCAAATAAACAGATAACAACATGCAAACACAGCTGTCAAGGCTTAAGTTGATCTCTACAATGAACTAAGTTGATCTCAACAGCAAAGTACTATATACTATATATAATACTATATTCTATATATGATATAAGTGTGATTAAAAGTATACCAGAATATGAATATCCTATGATTATAAAGAAAAAGGTCTCTAGTCTGTGCATACATATAGGTAATTCTGGAGCAAGTCATAACCAGGGGGAGTTGAAAAATAGCTCACAGCTTTAGATGAAAATCAGAAGTCACGGGGTGGGGGGAATGCTGTCTATGAAGCTAGATTCTTAGGTCTACAGAAATACCTTCAAGTCTTTCCTTTCTTTTCTTTTCTTTTCTTTTCCTTTCTTTTCTTCCTTCCATCCTTCCTTCCTTCCTTTCTTCTTCTTTTTTTTTTTTTTTTTGCACTAGAACTTTTCATCAATAAACACACGATATCCTGGGCTTATTTCACTTTCAATGTAGGGAGAAAGGAGTTTCCACTGTGCTATTGCAACCACATGCCCACCACTTTATAAACTTTGCTTTCAAACGTAGTGAAATTTTAATTGTAATTTGAATAGTAATGAGGTGCACCATTAGCAGACAGTTCTGACTCTGATTGCATGGAAAAAGGAGCATATAGATGCCTGTGGGAGACACAGAGGTCCTTATGCTCTCAGGTACATACTAGGAGAGTCAGGAACATTAAACACACAGGGTTGTGCCTTCAAAGGGAGGGATGTATAAACTGTTCTCCACCCAAAAGTCTGTGAGAAGATGTGCTTGGTAACCTGGTGACCTTTGTGCTATCTGTGTGGCTGAGACTGAACTGAATCCTCCTCAGCCCTTATCATGAGCTTGTCAATCTCCAGAACCTTTCTTTATGGAGGTGCCACATGTAGCCAATCTAGAGAACCAATCTTTATGGAAGATGTCACATGTATTTTAGCAAGAGTTTTGATGTAGTTATGTCTTCTGTTTTATTGTGCACATGGGATTGAGTTATTTATCATCAGAAATTTTTCACTAAATTGTGTTGTGATTAAATATGCCTAGGACTATCTGAAATGCCCTTCCTCTATAATGAGGTTAACCAAATTATTTCTGTAACTTTGCTATGGCCAATGTTTATGACACAGAAAGGTACTCTAGGCACTACCAAAAGAGAAAACTAAACACTAACCCAACCACAAAACCTTTGATCTACAATCTGCCCTGCCTACAAAATATGCTACGTCATGATGGCACAAACTTTGTGGGAGTCACCAACCAATGTCTGGTAGTTCAAAAATCTAGGGTAAAGCCAAATATTATTGTGAAGTAATCTTTTTGTACTTTGTGAAGATTTGTCACTTGGATTGGTTTAATAAAAAACTGAATGGCCAATAACCAGGCAGGATTTTCAGGGCAGAGAGGATGCTGGGAAGAAGGGAGGAGACAGGGAGTCGCCAGCAAGAGATGGAGGAAGTAGGAAAGCAACATGGGCAGTAGAGAATAAAGGAAATAAAGCCACGAGGCAAAAAGTAAATGAATAGAAACAGGCTTATTTAATCTATAAGAGCTAGTTAGAAACAAGTTGAAGCTATTGGCCAAGATTTTATAATTAATAGTAAGTCTCTATGTCATTGTTGGGGAGCTAGTGTTACTGATGAAAAGGTCTGACTACAAAATACTTCTGTTCTAAAAAGAAAAAAAGTGTAACAGTAAAATGATTCTTAATGATATTTCGAAATACTCATAGATCAGTGTCTTATCCAGTCATCATCAGAGAGGCTTCCTCTTGCAGCAGATGGGAACAGATACAGAGATCTATAGCTGGACATTATGCAGGGTAGGCAAAGAGACCTTGAAACACACAGCTCGAAATGAGATATCACCATCAAATCCCTCCCCTCAGACCTCAGGGAACCTGGTAGAAGGGGAGGCAGTGTTGGGGAGACAAAGGAGAGGGAGGACTCCAAGAGAACAAAGCCCTCTGAATCAACTGAGAAAAACTCATATGAACTCACAGAGATGGAAGCAGAATCTCAGGGCCTACACGGGTCTGTACCAGGTCCTCCAAGTATAATACTGTAGCTCTATAGCTTTTAGTTTAGTATTTTTATGGGACTCCTGAGTGTGTAAATGAAGGTGGTCTCTGATTCTTGCACCTTCTCTCGAGGCTTTCTTAAATTTACTGTGGGCTTCTTTTGCCTAACTTTGATATGATGGCTTTTGCTTTATCTTATTTTGTTAAAAAAAAAAAAAAGAAACCAAAAAGAAACAGCAAACACTGGGATTATCCTAGTGATGGCAGTTCAGGCTTGTCACAAGGCTGCCTGCCTGCCCAGTGCCTGCTATGAGGTCTAAGTGATTGATAACTGTACATACACTCTCTTGTTGTCTTGCAGAGAACCTGAATTCAGTTTCCAAGGTCCACATGGCCACTCCCAACCACCTACAACTGCAGCACTAGGGGTCTGATGCCTTCTTTTCTTCAGCCTTCTCTCTCTCTCTGTCTCTGTCTCTGTCTCTGTCTCTCTCTGTCTCTCTCTCTCTGTGTGTGTGAAAAATATATATTTCATATATATGAAAATAAGTATTTAGAAATAAAAGATGTTTGCAGCCAGGATTGGTCTCTCAGGACTCCCTGGCCAGACTTAGATGACATTTCTGGCTATGTAACTGAAGACCCTGACTTTCTATTCTTCCTCAAAAGATTGTCAACTACTCCACAGCCTTTGGATATATCTCTTTTCTGTTTAAGTTGTCTGTGGTCTGTCTCTACTGCTTTTGTAAGTACAGTGTTGTAGAAAGAGAAAAACCCAAGAATACTGGGGAGCATGTTGCCTCCATTAGAGAGGGATGGGAATGGTATAGCAAGGGAGGGAATCTGGGTCCTGAAAGGATCACAGTGTCCTGCAGTGAAGTTTTCACAGTGATCATATACCTTCTTATTAACTTCCATACTTGGTCCTTCAAGTTTTCATCTGCAGGAATACTGGGAAATAGACTGTTTTAAATTGTGTTTAATAGAGTAAAGGATTGCCAGCCTGCAGTCCATGCTGCTGGAGAAGCTGGTAAACAAGGAGGACCCTAAGAGAGACATACATGGTCCCCTGGAGAAGGGGAAAGGGACAAGATCTCCTGAGCTAATTGGGAGCATGGGGGAAGGGGAGAAGGAGCTAGGAGAATGAGAAGGGGAGAAGAGGAGAACATGAGGGAGCAGGAAGGTTGAGTTGGGGGAAGAACAGAAGAAAACAATATAAGAGATAATAGAGGGAGACATTATAGGTTTAAAGAGAAATCAGGCACTAGGGAAATGTCTGGAGAGCAACAAAGATGACACCAACTAACAATCTAAGCAACAGAGGAGAGGCTACCTTAAATGCCCTCTCCTGATAATGAGATTGATGACTAATTAATATGCCATCATATAGCCTTCATCCAGTAGCTGGTGGAAGTAGAAGCAGACACCCACAGCTAAACCTTGAATTGAAATCCAGTTGCAGAGAAGGAGGACGGATGAGCAAAGGGGTCCATACCAGGCTAGTGAAACCTACAGAAATATCTGACCTGAACAAGGGAGAACTCTTGGTCCCCAGATTGATAGCTGGGAAACCTGCATGGGACTGATCCAGACCACCTGAATGTGGGTGTCAGTGAGGAAACCTTGGAAATCTATGGTGCCTCTTGTAGTGGATCAGTACTTATCCCTAGCATAGGAATGGACTTTGGGAGCCCATCCCACATGGAGGGATACTCTCTGAGCCTAGACACAAGGGGGTTGGCCTAGGCCCTATGCCAAACAATATGACAGACTTTGAAGACCCCCTATGGAAGGTCTCACCCTCCCAGGGGAGCAAAAAGGGTATAGCATAGGTAAGGTGTTATGGGGGGGGGCAGGAGAGATGGGGAGGTAGAGGGACCTGGGATTGACATGTAAAATAATTTTCTTTCTAATAAAAAAATAAAATGTGACTAACAGTAGGTCACCTAAATATTTGCCTAAGATCTCTTTATCACCTAAATAAGCAATACTTCATAAACTACGCAAAATATAAGCATAATAAAAAGCAACTACCTTGGTTTTATTTCATGACATATATCTACTTGTTCATGTTTTAAAAGAAAAAATGTTTACTTGGTAAACTTTTGAACTCAGTAAGAGTTCCTGACTTTTATCATATTTTTAACCTATACTAAAGTAAGTTAAAAGGCTTTAGCTTCCCTAGATTCTCAGAAGACAGAACTAACTTGCACACAAAAATATAATTAAATGTTGCAGAAAAAGGACAGTGCATATATATATATATATATATATATATATATATAATATATATATATATAGTTATATATAGTTATATATATAGTTATGCAATAAAGCAATAATATGTTTGGAAAGCAGCCTTTGGTTACCTGATATGGATCAAATGTATGTTGGAATTTTTTCAATGGAGACTTTTATTATTGGAAGTTCATTTTCAGTAGTTATCATATGCATGTAGTAAATACTACAGGCTTTAGCAATAGCCTGTTTAGTCATCTAACTGAAATAGGGACCAACATTTAGGCAATTCTTTTCTTATTAAAGATACTGTTTTCCTTCTTAAAGTCTGTGTAACAAGCTCTAGGTGTAACTCTAGTGGACAGAATGAAGAGTGAAGTCAGTAAAATTCCTATAAAATGTGAGAGTTTCTAATGAAACCCTGTGTTGATTGATCAGCATGTTAGTCATAACCACTGTCTGTCTCATTTCTCTCGAACAAACTATTTTGCCAGCATTAGTCTACTGCTTTCATTGCAATTTTGAGCCCCAGAAAAAGATTAGAGTTCAGCGCAGAGCTTGCTGGACTTGGGCGAATGATGACGTATTGACAGTACCTGTGAAATGTTTTTGTCAGTATAACTAAGGATACAGATTGCCCTAAGGGAGGGAACCTGGAGTCAGAGTTGGGGGACTCTACTATATACATCCTTTTGTATCTATTGAATTGAGAACATGGGAATATAGTCACCATTTGAAAATAGATAAAATTTAAGTGTTTAATAATAAAGACCAAGGAAGATCTTAGAAGATCTTAGTTAAATAAAATCACTCAATATATGTCCAGCTATTAAATGTCCCCTGACAGCTCAAATATTAAAATTGAACTTATACCACTCTAAGTAAGCAAACAATTAAAAGAAAAGAAAAACAAACAAAACAAAACAAAGCAACCCAAAACTTGGGGCTAGAGAAGGCTTGGTGGTTCAGAGTACTGGCAGGTCTGCCAGGGGACCCATGTTTGAATTTTGAGTCCCAGCACCCACGTGAAGGTCAAAGTCATCTCCAAAACCAGTTCTAGGGGACCCAACAGCCTCTTCTGGCCTCCACAGACACCTGGCACACATGTGATGTACAGAGATACATGCAGGTAAAATGCCTACACATATAAAATAAAATAATAAATAAATAAAAATCTGGGCCCTTATCATTGTCATTCAATAGTGCATGGTGATCATAAGGAGTTGATTCTGTGTAGCTGTGCAGTGCCTGAACACAGTATAGAGCCCATGCAAAGACACAAGGAGAAGCTACTTAAGAAATGACAAAGAAGCGGGACCTAGTGGTGCACACTTGTGATTCTAGCATCTTGAATCAAAAGTTTGAGGTCATCCTGGGATACACACATAGCGAGACACTGTCAGAAAAAGAAAAGAAAAGAAATATACTTTGGTTTGCTTTAGAAGTATTTTCTGAGTATTAAAGAAGGAAAACTGGAGAACTTACAGTCATTTTAATTTCATTTTTGGTAGTTAAATACTCTTAAATATATAAGGAATACATGAATAATAAATGCTCAGAAAACACTAAAAGTATATAAATGGATATACTTAGCATTTTTATGACATGTCTTTAGTAGTTAATATAGGAGAGTATCTTTTAAAACATCTTAGTAAATCATATAAGCATATTGAGTTAATTTTGAATATCAGAAACATTTTTTACTGCTAAATATGAGCAAATAAGTGTTACATTTAGATGGGATGAGAACTCATGCTTTCGGTGGTGAAAAAGAGCATAAGTTACTGTTTCTAGCCCAGCATAAACAGCAGCTCTTCACTGGGTCACTTGTCTCATTAAAAACTAATTTCAAGTTAAAGATATTGAGTCCAGAAAACACCAAAGCACACAGTTTTGTATATTTTAGGGTTAGGGTTCTGTAAAGTTCTTAATGAACGCTGAGCCCAGGATCCCCAGTTTTGCACCATTAATTAAGTGTACCCTAAAAATGGGAAAGACATTTCTCTTGCACACATACCTGGTTCTGATGTCTACTTTGTCTGAATTTGGATATAGATACTGTCTTAGGGTTTCTATTGTTGTGATAAAACACAATGGCCAAAAGCAACTTGGGGGAAAGAACTGTTTGTTTGTTTTTGTTTTTGTTTTTTTGGTTTTTCGAGACAGGGTTTCTGTGTGTAGCTTTGGAGCCTGTCCTGGAACTCACTCTGGAGACCAGGCTGGCCTCGAACTCACAGAGATCTGCCTGCCTTTGCCTCCCAAGTGCTGGGATTAAAGGTGTGAGCCACCAATGCCTGGCTTGGGGAAAGAATTTGTTTCAGCTTATACTTCTTACTTCCACATTGTAGTCCACCACTGAAGGGCATCAGGGCCGGAAATGAAGCAGGGTAGGATCTGGAGACTGAAGCCTTTGGAAGAATGTTGTTTACTGACTTGCTACCCATGGATTCCTCCAACCCAGGTGTGGTACCACCTCCTGTGGGATGGATACTCCCACATCAATCATCAATCAAGAACATGCCCCACAGGCCAGTCTGGTAGGGACATTTTTCAACTGAGATTCCCTCTTGTGGGAGCCCACAAGTGACACAGTTTCCATCTGGAGTCTATTCTGACTTATAAGACATCAGAGTTCAAGCTTGCTTACTCCAGTCTCCTTGAGAGCCGTGAGAAAGTTCTGATTAAGCCCATAGGATAGAGTATATTACCTCTCTAATGAGCTACAGATGCCAGCTGTAGGCACATAGAGATAGGGAATGAAGCTACTTGCTGCTAGTAGGACCCACATGATAGATAGTGAGTCTGGCTGTTCCTCAGTTCAAGGACAGGGCAGGGAGCTGGTTAACTGATTATGCTGCTCTTTGTTCTGCTTTGCCTTTAGTCTGTATATAAGCAGGGTCTAAATTAAACTTGTGGCTTCCAGTGTACTGAAAGGCATGGGCTGAGAAGTCTTTCCGAATCTATCCTGTGTTTCTCTCTGTTTCTTTTATCTGCCTTTTCTCAATCCTCATGCCCCTACTCAGGTAACTCAGCTGACTCATTGGAGCAGGCTCCAACACCCCCTTTCCAGAAAACTCTAGCTTGTGTTAAGTTAACATTAAACTAGCCAACACAGATGCTGCCCTGCCACTCTTCCTGACACTGAGAATTTCCTCTTCGTCACATCACTGTCCCTAATCCTTATGACCAGGGAAGTGACCTCATCTGCTTCACTCTACAGATACTTCAGAACCATCCATCAGGCTCTAATCTATGGGGAGTCCTGCATGGTGTGATAAGACAGGTGGCAAAGTGATGAGGTAAGAAAGAGAGATGGAATGGAAAGGGGGCAGGGGAGTTCTGTATCCATATCTTACCACCCTTTACAGGCTTGAAACATGCATAAGACCATGAGTATCAAAGGAAGAGAGGAGAATATGAGACAAGAAGGCCTGGGGAGATGGCTCAGTAGTTAAGAGTATGTACTACTTGCCCCGAGTTGGTGGCTCACGCCCTTAATCTCAGCACTCGGGAGGCAGAGGCAGGTGGATCTCTGTGAGTTCCAGGCTAGCCTGGTCTACAGAGTGAGTTCCAGGACAACCTCCAAAGCAATACAGAGAAACCCTGTCTTGAAAAACCAAAAGAGTGTGTACTATTCCTGTAAAGGACTTAGATTTGGTTCTCAGAACTCATGCCTAGCAGCTCACAACTGTCTGTATCTCTAGCTCTGGGGCAATCCTACTGCTTTGGCCTCTTCTGGCATCTGTACTCACATGCAAACACATAATTAAAAATAAATCTTTATGGGGTTGGAAAGATGGCTCAGGGGTTAAAAGAAGGTACTGTTCTTACAGATGGCTTGAGTTTGATTCCCAGAACCCACACCAAGTCGCTCACAATCACCTGGGTATCCAACACCCTTTTCTGGCCTCCTCAAGTACCAGCCATGTACTCATACACATAGAATAAAATAAATAAATCTGAATAAAAACTTTTAAAAATGGAAAGAAAAGAAAGACCTATTTATTTTATTCTTTTTGGTAGGATTTTGGTATCTAGCCTATTGTTATATCTGCCTCACAAGCACTGGGATTATAGGTATGCACCAACCACACAGCCTAGGCAAAGCTTTTTCTAAGTTGTGTAAGTACTTAGTTGAGCCATCCACAACTTATCTCAAAACGAGAGAGACATCTTGGGCAAACGTTATTCTATCATACCTTAAGGAAGCATTTGAGAGTTGAGCAGAAAGATATTCCGACATCTGACAGACTCCAGCTGTTCCTTAGGGTAGCTCCAGCATACATCAGCTCTAGATACCACCTGCCTTGTTGGTCTTCAGAAAGAGGAATGTGGAAGTAATCCTTAAAGAGAAGTGCCTCTTATGAAAACAGTCCTGTTTATTAGCAGACCAGAAATACACTGCTCCCTTCTCTCTTTGCCTCCTTCCCTCCCTTCCTCCCTCTCTCCCTTTACCCTTCTTCCTCTCTTCTTACCTCTCTTCCCAATGGTGTTATAATTGTTTTAGAACAAAGGGAAGGAAGATGGGATAGGGTTCTTAACTTTGAAGGGACCAGCTTCCCTTTTGGCAGCCATAACGGCCGAACAAGTGCTCTATGACCTTGTCTTAGTCACTAGAAAGTCAGATGCCTGCCTCGTGACAAGGAACCAATCAGAAGTTAGCTGGTGGTGCTATGCTTTACGACCCTGGGTGTGCTTTAAGGACAAGCGCACAGCAATGACGCACAAAGCATAGCAACCACCCTGGGAGGGCCTATGGACCATAACAACCAGTTGACCAATCAACACAGGGCAAACCCTCCAAGCCTGGAGGCACACCAATCGTGAGCCTGTGCGTACCCCTAGACACTCCCCTTATGCTGTCCTATAAGATCTCTCGGGAGGCCCTAGGAGCTGTCTTTGTGAACCATCCGCCATGGTGGGTGGGTGAAAGACCCGAGCTAACATGGGGTTAGCTCGTTAAATTATAATAAAGCCTCATGCAGTTTGCATCAAGCTCTTGAATCTGCCTGGTGATTGGGGTAACCGAGATCGTGGCCTGGGACCCCGGATACCTGAGTTTTCTGGGGGTCTAACAACTTGGACCCTATTGTGACCCAAAAGTTTATAAATAGATTTTAGTTGGGAAAAAGCTAAACCTTTATTTAAAACTTTTTATTATTTTTATTTTATGTGTGTGAGTGCTTTGCTCATATATATGTCTGTGACCACATGTGTGCCTGGAACCCAGGGATGCAAGAAGAGGGAATTGGAGCCCCTGGACCTGGAATTACAGATGGTAGTGAGCTGCCATGTGAACACTGGGACTTGAACCCTGGTCCTCTGAAAGACTAGCTATTGCTCTTAACCTCTGAGCCATCTCTCCAGTTGCTACAGATTTGTCCCTCTTTAATTACATTTAGTTAAGTCATTATCTGTACCTGTGGCTTTGTCACCAATTAAAAATTGCATTCATTTCCATGTCACGTTACTGCTGCTACAGATAATTCAGAATATTATGTATGCTTATCACTAATTTGAAAGTATACTACTTGTTAAGTGCACTGTTAGAACCTCTTGGCTAATGTTAGCAATACAATCTCATATCCCATGGCACTGTCATAAATGTGATTTTTATTATTTGAAGATTTTACTTGAAATCAATTCACTTCTTGTTTTCTTTGAGAGTCTCTTACTTTGTAACCTAGGCTGGTTGCAATCTCTTATCCACCCACCCTAGTGTCCTCAGGGCTAGATTCTAAGCATGCAGCACCATGCCCCGTGAGGTTCTCTTTATCTCCTCTTTTGTATGTATTTAACAACATTCTGAGAGGGAGCTCATCTGCTTTATGGACTTCAAACAGATACATGACACATAACCGGCATTATCTCCTGTGTTAGATCGAGATTGCAGTAATCTCCCCCAACACTAACACTCCTCAGGAAATACTTGGAATGGCTGGGCACGGTGGCATACTCTTTAATGCCAGCACTGGGGAGGTAGAGGCAGGCAGGCACTCTGAGATTGAGGCTGGCCTGGTCTGCAGCCAGAGCTAAATAGTGAGACCCCATCTCAAAAAAACAACAAAAAAAAAACTATCCAAACAAACAAGCAACCCACAAAAAACAAAGCACAAAAGAAATACTGCTTAATAAATGAGAATGACAGCCTCTAAATTAAACATTTTATGACTGTCTCTTAATTCTGGTAGTGTGGTGCTTGGGTAGGATGCCCTCTCTGGGCCTCAGTTTCCTCTGAATACAAAATAAAATTGAAGCCCACAAGTTTACTAATGGTTCGTAAGTTTTCTGGTTCTTAAATCCTTTGGTTTGTCATATCTGCTTGCTCACCAAACAAGGCATTTGTCTGACAACTGGAACTCTCTGATATACTAACATTATGTTGCATTTTGTCGTTTTATGAATAATTGCAATTAGCTATCTGGTCCGGGCACAACCTGTGAACTCACTAAAGAGAAGTGAAACTTGACACCCTCCCTCCCCGGAATTTACTGGCTTAGTTTGTATTCTTATCTAAGATCTCCAAATATACCATATTCTTATCAATATCATATGCAAACAAATAATGATATTTTTCAAATCCTCTTAGTTCCTTGTGTTAAAAATGTACCCAATAGTGTTTCTATTCTATGCAAAAATTAAACTCGAATACTTCTTAGTGACCCTTGACTAAAAATACATACCTTTACCATCTGTTTGATGGCTTCCACAGATTCATGTGCTGAAACATCAAATGCCTCAAAAGACCCTTCAAAAGCCACAAAAATCCTCATCATGCAATTATCCCCTCAAAAATGAGACAAACAAAACAAAAATTCCGTTTTCAGAGATAGCTGGAAAAATTTCCCAATTAAAGACAAAATTGATGGCCAGAGGCAGCTGTCACTGTTTATTCTCCTCAGCAACTGAAAGAACGTAAAGATGCCGGGCGTTGGTGGTGCACACCTTTAATCCCAGCACTCGGGAGGCAGAGGCTAGGTGGATCTCTGTGAGTTTGAGACCAGCCTGGTCTACAAGAGCTAGTTCCAGGACAGCCTCCAAAGCCACAGAAAAACCCTGTCTCGAAAAACCAAAAAAAAAAAAAAAAAAAAAAAAAAAAAGAAAGAAAGAAAGAACGTAAAGAGACACAAGAATCCCAGTATGAAACAACAACACAGACAGTGGCTGTTGGAGGAAATGTTTCTCTCAAAAGACAGTCACAGCAACCACCTTGTTCTCAGATTACAGGAACCAGAACACCAGACAATGGCTGAGGCAAGTGTGAGCAAGTTTCTGACATGGAACACAAAATCTTACACGAATTGCACTTTGGTGATGTAGTCACCGTCCCCTAGCTCTTGAATTTATATTTACTAGAGGACAGCTGATCAAAGAACCCATGAGAATATAGCCTTCCTCAGAGTCCACCAGCTTATGGCAAAGCAAATGGAGTTGATTTTGCTGAATAAGATGGTCCTGGAAGTTCTCTGTAAATATCTGCATGGAAGCATTCTAGTTTCCGTAACAACTTTGTGTACTTGCTCTCTGGCAGTGTGTCTAATCCTGCCATGGGGTACAGAATAATACCCACTCACACCAAGGAAACGAAAGTGGCTTTCCTTTCCCATACTTGAATAATAAAATCTGCTGCATAGCAACACGATATAATTGATTTTTCTTTTAGTCTTTGTGCTACTTGGAGCAATATGCCGTTGTGATCTCTTTCTACCCCACTTGACATCAGTAGAATTCTTTCTTTCTTTTTCTTTTTTATAGGAAATAAATTCTTCTCTCGTGTAATACATTCTGACCACAGTTTCCCCTCTCTTTACTCCTCCAAGCTCCTCTTGAATGGAAAAAAAAAAAAGAAATAAAAAGGAAAGGACATGACTGCTCGATCCTAGATATGGTGGTGGAAAAAGTTTATTGTACATAAAAGAGAGAGCACAGGCAGAGGCAGAGACATCCACAATGGACATGACCCTGACTGAGCAGAGCCATGTGGCCAGAGGGAGAGAAAAGGAAGGGGAGAAAGGGAACTAGGTGCAGCATGCAAGAAGGCAAAGGTACAAAAGGGGCAGGTAACCAAAATAGTTGGACTGTACAGGGAAGAGCCAATGAGGGAAGGGCAGCCCAGAACCTGGAGCTGGTAAGTTCTGGGTAGAGGGTGGGGTATGCCAGCCATACCCTGTAATAGGTAGGGACTGAAGGATGCTGGGAGAACCTGGCAACCAGGTCTGCTTTGATGTGCTAAATAGTCACCCCTCTGCCATTTGTCCCAAGGTTTGAAACTTAACACCCACACTCTCACTCTTCCCCAGATTCACTCCCCTTTTGTTTTCTCTTCAGAAAAAGAGCAGGCCTCCAAGACATGACAGTCAAACAGGATAAAACAAGACATGAAAAGTCAAGGCTGGGCAAGGCAACCAAATAGGTGGAAGAGAGTCCCAAGAGTAGGCAATAGAGAGAGATACACCTGCTTTCAATATTAGGAGTCTGTGAAGAGACACCATGACCACAGCAACTCTTATTAAGGAAAACATTTAATTGTCATGGAAGGAAGCAAGGTAGCATGCAGGCAGAGATGGTGCTATAAAGAAGGAGCTGAGAGTTCTACATCTTGACTAAGAGGCAACAGGAAGTGGTCTGTCTTATTGGGCATATATGAAACTTCATATATGTTTGAGCAAAAATGAGACCTCAAAGACCACCTCCACAGTGACACACTTCCTCCAGTAAGACCACACCTCCTAACAGTGCCACTCCCTTGGGCCACCATTTTCTTTCAAACCACCACAGAGTTCCACAAAACACCAAGCTCTCAGCCATAACATATATGCAGAGGACCTGGTGCAGACCCATGCAGGCTCTGTTCTTGCTGCTTCAGTCTCTGTGAGCTCATATGAGCCCTGCTTAGTTGATTCAGTGGGTCATGTTCTCCCAGTGTCCTCCATCCCTTCTGATTCCTACAATCTTTCCTCCCCATCTTCCTTGGTGTTCTCTGCTCTCCCAGGGGAAGGACCCAACAGAAACTTCCATTTTAGACTCTATCTCTGCATGCTGTCTGGTGTGGGTCTCTGCACTGGCTCTCATCTGCTTTTGAGGAAGCCTCTCTGATGACAACCGGACAAGGCACTGATCTATGAGTAAAGTAGAATATCACTAGGAATCATTTCATTGATTTTTTTTTTTTTTTTTTTTTTTTTTTGCCAGTCATGTTTGGTTCTACCGTAGGTCTCAAGGCTGGTCTATCTTTGGCTTCTGGCCATCCAGGCAGTGTAGGGATGTGTTCTCACGTGTTGTGGACCTCAAGGTAAACCAAACATTGCCAAGGACAACATCCACAGAACTTTTTGAAAGTAGAATGGTTGAGCTGGAGCCTGCATGGAGCCTTCACCCCTATGTTCTAGTCCAGTGTTTCTCAACCTTCCTAATGCTACAACCCACTATTACAGTTCCTCCAACCATAAAATTATTTTTGTTGCTGTTATATAATTTTCTGCTGTTATGAATAATAATGTAAATATCGGATATCCAGGATATTTGATATTTGACCGCTATGAAAGGGTAGTTCATCTCTCAAAGAGGTCATGACCTACAGGTTGAGAACCACTGTCCTAGTCTCTTTGGTGTGAGAAAGTACTCTGCAGTCTATGGAAAGAGAAACCTGGACACCAACCCAGCCACACCACAAAACCCTCTCCTTACAATCTGTCCTGTTTGCAAGATGTGCTGGGGCAATGATGGTGCAGAATAGGTGGGGAACAGCCAAGGTATTGTGTGAACGTTGCTCAAATTTCACTTTGAACATTTCCCTAAAACTGAAAATCTTCCCCTGAAATCCTCTTCATGACACACTTAGCTAAATGTCTGATTATATACATACATATATATATATATATATATATATATATATATATATATATATATATATGCCTTCTTCCTGAAATACATCTGACTTAGGATAGAACCATTATCTTGAATAATAAAATTTATAATTAGTAAATATAGTTATATATAATTAACCCATATAATTAATAAAACTTGTTCTTAACTGCACAACTGGAGTCACATGACAGGTGTTTGGTTAATGTTAATCTAGCTCAGTGTGGTGGCTCGTGCTTGTAAGGCCAGCACCAGAAGACTGAGAGAGGAGGCTTGCCACAACTTGGAGGCCAGCCAGAGCTATGGCGTGAGATGCTGTCTCAAAGCATCATATTACTGACTGAGCCATATCCACATCCCCTACCCATGGTATTTATTTATGTATATATTTATTTATTTTTTATGTATGTGGGTGTATTGCCTGTAGGTATGTTTGTGCACCCATGCCTGGTGCCCTCAGAATCCAGAAAAGGGTGTAAGATCCCCTGAGATAGAGTTACAAACAGTCATGAGCTGCCATGTGGATGCTGGAAATTGAATTCAGGTCTTCTGGAAGAGCAACCAATGCTTTTAAGTTCTGAGTCATCTCTCCAGCACTCTTACCTGTGTTTTGAAAATTAAATTTCAAAAGGAATGTAACTTCTTGTTAGTATTCTTTGTGTTTTCATATTAATCATGATTCTTTATGGTTTAGTTTAATTTTATTTTTTAAAATAACTTATTGGCTGGCAGAGGTAGGCAGATCTCTGTGAGTTATACACCAGCATGGTCTACATAGTAAGTTCCAGAACAGCCAGGCCTATGTAGAGAGAACCTGTCTCAAAAAAAAAAAAAAAAAAAGAAAGAAAGAAAAGAAAAGAACTTATTAATCATTACTTTAACTGGAAAAACAACCATGTGGCTTTGGGAAAATGGCATTTAGATACGTTGTTCTAAATATAGCAGGCCTTTGCAAAGGGCAAGCAGAGAATAGGGGATTTTTTTTTTTTCTCAAAGAGGGAACTGAAAAACCAAAACACAATTTCTTGAATTTGCTACTGGGCAAAAAGAAAAGCAAGAGAGGGCCAATATATTAACATTCCCAAGTACAGAAGGAATGGTGACAAAGAAGTTTGTTCAGGGGATGAAGCTACTGCTCCATGGTTCAGAGCACTTGTTGCTCTTGCAGAGGATGAGTTCAATGTCAGCACTTATATGGTGGCTCCCACCCATCCATAGTTCCAGATTCAAGGGCTGTGGCTGACGCAGGCAGTGCACTTACATGAATACAGGCAAAATAGTCATACACATACAATAATAATAAATAACAAGAGAAGTTTGACCAGCAGGCTAAAACTAAATTTCCAACTTCTACTTTAGACCTACTGAGTCAGAATAGTTAGTGTACCGATTTTCTCATGTGTTGCTGCTTATAAAGTTTGAAAAATGATCATGTACATAATGCTGTAGTTCAGCAATACCGTCAAGATGTTCCTTGACCACAGAGTTTTCTCATTTATAATTTCAGAATCTAAATTTTCCTTTTCACTGAAGGCACTGTAGCTTCAGAAGCTAACTTTACCAAGGCAAATTCTCTTGTATTCATCTACTTGAAACTTTTCTAAAAGGAGGGGGAGCTGTGGTCATGCAAGACTAATAAATATCACATGTTGGAGTCAGACTGATGGGTTTGAATAATGTGTGTAATTAGGGAGGGCAGTCATGCACAGATAAAATGCGATCAAATCAAAAGTCAAGACATTGCATTATTTCCCCAGATTCCCCAGGAGGGAGTTCTTTGGCTCAGACCAGAAGTTCTCTTTCTCATATAACAATGGCTCTCATGAATCATTTGAATTCAGAGCTCAGTTTGGAATTTAGAATCCAGTTCCAAGCAGAGCATGGTGGCGAATGCCTTTAATCCAGGCACTCGGGAGGCAGAGGCAGGCCTGGTCTACAGAGTTAGTTCTAGGACAGCCAGGGCTGTTACACAGAGGAACACTGTCTCAAAAGGCAAACAACTACAAGAAGCAAAAAACAAAAAGCAACAAAAAATAAAACAAAACAAAACAAAAAACAAAAACAAAACCAAAAAAACCTTAAAAAACAACAAAACAACAACAACAACAACAAAAAAAAACAGTTCCAGAACCCAGGATATTTGCTCCACTTCTCATGAGCTGTGTGAGTAATTTCTTTGAGCCATAGCACCCTTACTCAAAAAACTTAACAGAGCAATGGGACTAAGGCTGTTCATAGAACTTGTGTAAGACCTCAGAAGCAGTGTTGCTATTGGTGCCACTTTGGTTGCTGAAGAGAATTGAAACATTGAAAAATATGGAAAGGCTTAAGGGCACTGATCTCCTACAGTTAGATATAGAAAAGAACAGTTTTGAAAATAAAAATGGGAAGGCTTCAGATACACTTTGCCCAATTAAAAATTTTGACTTGTCACTGAACACAAGTAGAGAAAATGAATAAAAAGCAGTATCATTGTGAAGTAGCAGTAAGAGGGGCAAGCTGGAGAAAGATGACTCAGTCAACTAGACAGGTTAGAAATAGCAATCTACTCTAAAAATGACCAGTCAGTGGATACGGATTTCCTATTCTTTGATTATGGTGTGTACTGTCTAGCATATCTTGTAGCTTTAACTTGATCATCTAAACACATGATAAGTGTGACTCAATCATTCCCTCATGTCTTTGTTTTTAGAAATCTATAAATCAGAAGCAGATACATCTCTTAAAAACTGCTAAGATTGGTAAACCTTCACTGCAGGGGCGGGAGAGGTGGCTTGGTGGTCAAGAGCACTGAGTCCTCTCGAAGAGAACCCAAATTTGGTTCCCAGCACCCATATGTTTGGTTCCCAGCTCACACTCTCTGTAATTCCAGTTCAGGAGATCCAACACCTTCTTCTGTTCTCCACGGCACCAGGCATGTGCATGGTGTATATGGACACATGTAGACAAACACTCGTACACATGTAATAAAAACAAGTAAATAGCTTATTTTAAAAAATCAGGAGAATTTCCAGGCTATGAAGCTCATCACCAGATGCAGAATGTAAAGTTGTACATTTGATAGTTGAGATATGTTCATGCTTAATGCAGGAAATAGCAAGCAGTGGACAGAGAGAAATCTCCAAGTAGGGAAACAAGCAGTATTGAAGAAAAATGCAGTTATAAAATACAGCTCATTGTCAACCAAAATAAAACAAGCAATAGGAGTACAAAGCATCATAGTATGAGTTGGAATGTTTCATAGCAATAAAGAATCGGTAATTTTTTTTTTTTTACCACTGTCCTGTTTAGTAAGATTCAGCCTTATGCCTCTCCCCTTCTGCTCTCATGTTCTATTGTCTTCATCATCTCTCTAGTTGTGGAGAAAATTGTCACATGCTCACCAGTTCCTTAAAGATTAGGACATGTTCTGCGCTCTTATCATTTTGTTTAGTATCTTATAATCTGTGGATGTCCCTTCTATATTTGAAAATGTATTTGATCTCATAATCAATAAGGGAAGAGGACTGATAAAATATATTCAGTGATTGATAAGGAAATAAATCTTCGATATTTACTTTCTTTAATAAAGCTTTAAAATATCTACTTTATTTTTTGTGTATGAGTGTTTTGCCTGCATATTTTTCTATCTATCTATGTATCTATCTATGTATCTATCTATGTATCTATCTATCTATCTATCTATCTATCTATCTATCTATCTATCTATCTATCTATGTACACCATGTATGGCCTGATACCCACAGAGGTTAGAAGAGGGCGTCAGATACCCTGGAACTGGTGTTACAGGTGGTTGTGAGCTACCATATGGGTGCTGGGAACTGAATCCAGGTCTTTCGCAGTAGCAGCAAATACTCAATCTCCTAGCCATCTCTCTAGCTTCCTTCCTTCTTTCTTAACCCAAATAAAATGATGTAAAGATTTCAAATATCGTTGTAAGAGTTTCATGAAGGAAAAAAGAATTGGGGGAAGGGCCAAAGATTCTCAAAACAGTATGCAGGAAGCTTGATTTGCATGGAACTAAGCCTGGCTTAAAATGTATTTAATTTAATTTAATTTAATTTAATTTAATTTAATTTAATGGTTTCATGAATATTCTGCAAAGAAGGTTGCTTGTTAAAGACCTCACATATTCCAGCACATCTAGTGGTGTCTCCTGGACATCTCCATTTGGAAGGTAAAGTCTCCCTGCCCTCCAAGACAAGATTTCTCTGTATATCCCTGGCTGTCCTGGAACTCACTCTGTAGACCAGGCTGGCCTTGAACTCAGAGATTCGCCTGCCTCTCTACCTCCTGAGTGCTGGGATTTGGAAGTCTCAGTCTTAAAGTATGAAAGGGGACTTGTGGTTTTTCAGCAGCAACATTTCCTCTTACATCATCACCCAGTTTTCTTCATTTCATAATTGGTGCAAGTTCCTTAGTTGCTCAAACCAGAAATCTGAGAGTCATCCTTAATTTTTGTGTTTTCCCTCAGCTTCACAGCCATTGATAAACCATCGTGAACTTGTAAATATCTTTTGGAGGAGCAGACTGTCTTCTCCACCTTGTTGGACCTGTAATAAGATTGGCCTTTGATTTTTGTTTCCATCTTGGCAGCAAGAACCTTGACCTGCTGACCTATCTCACCAGCCCACAAATATTTAACTGACTGTTTCTTGCCACTGTTACTGCTCTTGCTTCAGTCCAAGTCATTATAGTATTCAGTTATTTCTACAGTCTATCAGTCTCATTATTTTCACTTCTGTCTTTCTTCAATCTATATTCTAAACAAGTTTAGTTATTTCACCCCTCTATTTGAGTCTCTTAATGTCCTCTAGAATATAGCGTGAACTTTGATTGTTGTCTTAAAGACTTTTCGTAACTTCCAGGAAGATCACCAGGAGTGTGGGTTAAACATGGATTCCTGTCTCTGACTCCTGGAAGATCTGATACTTAGCTTGGACTAAAATGGAGCTTGCTGTGTAGATCAGGTGGTCCAACTCACAGAGATCCTCCTATCTCTGTCTCCTGAGTGCTGGGAGGGATTAAAGGTGTGCTCTGTCTAGCATACCACTCATTCTTACTGAATTTGTATTTGATCTTCTTTTTGTAATGTCATGCTGAGTTTTTTCTGCTGTCTTTTGGAATGATTTGATGGGACAGCTGGTGAGGGCATCCTGGCCAAAGAATGGTCATATATTACATGGTACATTTCTCCCCGCAGTTTGAACCAGTAGCAAACTGATGAACATGCCTGGATAATGATGCTAGGTGAAAATATTGATTAGGTACAGTGATTGAAGCTCCTAAGTCCTGGTCCTTATAGGACACATAGTCCTTGCCAAGCACTTAAAAATTATTTTATGTATAGGAATGTTTTGCCTGCATGTATGAATGTGCACCATGAGTAGGTGCCGGAGGAACTGGGTAGAATGTGTCTCATCCCGTAGCATTAAGATAGTTTTGAGGTACTATGGGTGCTGGAAATCAATTCCAGATCCTCTGCAAGAGCCTCAAATGTTGTTAACTGCTGAGCCATCTTACCAGTCTGCAAGCATTCTTTTAACCCTTCAAACAGATTTTCTTTTCTTTTTTTTTCTTTTCTTTCTTTTTTTTTTTTTTTTTTTTGTTTTTTGTTTTTGGGTTTTTTTTTTTTTTTTTTTTTTTTTTTTTTTTTTTTTTTTTTTTTTTTTGGTTTTTCAAGACAAGGTTTCTCTGTGTAGCTTTGGAGCCTATCCTGGCACTCGCTCTGGAGACCAGGCTGGCCTCAAACTCATAGAGATCTGCCTGCCTCTGCCTCCCGAGGAGTGCTGGGATTAAAGGTGTGTACCACCAATGCCCGGCCAAACAGATTTTCTTGCTGTGCTGAAATTTATCAGCATTGACTCCTGAGGCTGGCAACCTAAAAAGCTCCATTCCTCAAACCTTGGTCTCTGTCCCTTGTTAGAGAGGTTTCTGTGATCAACCTGCATATTACAGGGTCTTTCCCTAAATGTCAAATGCTTTTCTGCATCTATTGTGATAATTTACAACTTTTACTTAATGCAATTTATGCTGCTAGTTCACAGTCGTGGGATAAACTGGATCATAGTTTATCTTTTAAATCTTTTAAAGTTTTGGTGTTTGTTTTGTTTTTGTTGTCTTTTCTTTGTCAGTCTTCATTCAGTGTGTGTGTGTGTGTGTGTGTGTGTGTGTGTGTGTGTGTGTGTGTGTGTGCGCGTATTCACAATGAGGTTGATCTTTATTTTCTTACTAAAACTGTCACATTTTGAAGTAAAATTGTATTTTCCTCATGAATTATGTGAATTGGTTTGTGAAAAGTAGACAATCCATCTCTTGGTTGTTTGGTGAACTCATCTTTAAAAGTTTTTGGAGTTGAGATTTTAGGAGGAAGATTGCAGATTTCTGAGTACTCTTTTTTTTTAAGTCCTTTAAAATTTTTCATTCATTTTTTTATATATTTGAGTCAGTTAATGTCTTTAAAGAAAATTGTCTACTTGATTTTTGAAATTATCTAAGGCTAACTATAGTTTTATCTTAACTTAAAAAATTCAATCTGGGACTTGAGAGATGACTTAGGGGTTCAGAGTACTGGCTGCTCTTCTAGGGGACCAGAGTTTGATTCCCAGCACTAGTCCCAAGGGACCTGACATCCTCTTCTGACCTCTGTGGGTTCTGCACACATGTAGTGCAAACATACATTTGGGCAAACACTCATACACATAAAATAAGATAAATGAGATCTCAAATTAAAAGTTAACCTATAATTTAAAACTAATACCACATTCTCACCATAGCTAACAATGCTTTTGATTTCAAGTTTTCTACTTCATGCTCCCATAGCTATATCTTTTGGTTATTTGTTTTGCATGTCTTCCCTTCTTTTTTTTCTGTCAAAGTGTGATGCCCTCTACATTTTAATGCTATGTCTTGTTAGAAACAATATAGCTGAAAACCTGTTGTTTGCTTGGACAATTTACTCCACTGCATGTTTGTCCTCCAAGGATTCCTCTATTAGAGACTGGATCTTCACGATGGTAGTTTATGAAGGTGATTGGACCTTTGGAAGGAGGCTAGGGCATTAGGACATGCTCTCAGGGGAGATTAATGTAGCTCTCATGAGAGTGACAATGGACTGTTATTAGTCTCTGGTTTCTGGTCTTACTTTGTGTCACCTTTACCTGTGAACTTTCTAACATTTGTTTCCACCATTGAAATGCTACCCACCATTATTAGAGCTAAGCAGAAGCTGGTACCATGTTCTTGGACCTTCAAAACTGTGAGCCAAGTCAACATCCCTTCTTTATATATAACCTAATACATTTTGATGCCAAAGCAATTGGATGAACACACCCATTTACAACCATTTTAGATATTGGGAGGTTTCTTCTGTATCCTTTGTTTGTCTATTAAGATATAAATGACAAGGTTATATATATATATACATATATATATATCATGATGTTTTATGTATACATTGTGAGATATTTAATATAATTGGTCTAATTAACATATCAATAGTTCCCATTATTTTCTTCTGTGATGAGGATATATTTAAGATCTATTCTCTTAGCAAAGTTCAAGTGTATATGACTTTGTCATGGCAGGAAGGAATGGCAGCAATTAAGTAGGCATGGTGGCATGAGCAGAGAGCTGAAATAGCACGCTCTACCAAAGGTACGTGGCAGAGAGAACAATCTGGAACTGGTGTGAGATTTTAAGCTTTCAAAGCCCACCCTCAGCAGCATGCTTCCTCCAACAAGGCTGTAACTACAAAACCTCCCCCAGATCACACCATAAAGTTCAAATGCCTGAGCTGATGGGGACTGTTCTCATTTAGAGCACCATATGTTTGTTGTTACCGCAGGCTCTCTTGGGATTTCTTTTTCTGTTTCCCATATTTGTACACAGTAATATTCCTTTCTGTTTTTACAAAGGTATTTCTTGACTGCTTTACTATTTGACCCATTTGGCTCTTTAATTTTCACATATTAGGAAATTTTTAGTTTTCTTTGTGTTACTGGCTTCTATTTTTATACCATTGTATTAGTTACTCTTTTTTTTTTTCCTGTGATTAAATACAGTGTCCCAGACAACTTACAGAAGGAAGGGTCTATTGCAGCCTTACAGTTCCAGAGAGATAAGAGTCCATCAACCATCATGGAAGGGAAGCAGGACAGAATCCAAGCATGATGACTGGAGCTGGAAGCTGAGAGCCATGGGTTCACATCTCTAATCACCAACAAATAGCAGAGGGAGCCAACTTGAAATTGTAGAAGTCTTTAAGCTTTCAAAACACACATTCAGGAATATACTTCCTTCATCAAGGCCACCCCTCCCAAACCTCCCCAAACAGACCCACTAACTGGGGACCAAGCATTCAAATGCTTGAGATTATAGGGTCATCTTAGTTAAAGCACTACAACTATTATGGCAAGAGAAGGTATTATTTTTTACTTATTAAAATATGGTTTTTACCAATCCTAGAGGATGTTCCATGTGCATTTTAGAAAAAAATGTATGCTCTTGTGATTTTTGTGTGACATGCTTCATATAAATTTGTTAGGTTTGTATGGTCTCAAGAACTGTGTTCAGCCTGTGACCCATGGGCTATGATTAATTGAATGTGGCCTAATACAACATTGCAAAAGGGCAATTAAAACATTACTTTGCAGTGTTTTTTTTTGTGTGTGTGTGTGTGTATGTGATTTTCTTGTGTAGTTCTCATGTGTGAACCAGTTGTAGAAGACAATGTGGTGCCATGGTGTGAAAAGGCTAGATACACATGGAAATGAATTTTTGTCTGACCAAGTCATGTTTGAAAGTAGGTATTAAAGTCTATTATTGCATTACTATTTTCCTCTTTGCAGATCAATTAACTATTTCTTTTACCTATTGGTATTCTAATGTTGGATGCATATATTTACAGTCATTCATTATTTAATGTTAATTAACCTTCCATGAAGTATCTGTCCTCTTTCCATTCCTTCATTTTTAGTTCAGGTTTGTTCTGAAGGCTGACAGGATTGAAATCTCCTGTAGGCACCATTAGCTGGTGTCTTATCTTTCGAACAATTTAATATCTTTCTTTTTTTAAAAAAAAGATCTTATCTATTTATTATGTTTACAACATTCTGCTTCCATGTGTATATGCACACCAGAAGAGGGCACCAGATCTCATAACAGATGGTTGTGAGCCACCATGTGTTTGCTGGGAATTGAACTCAGGACCTTTGGAAGGTCAGTCAGTGCTCTTAACCTCTGAGCCATCTCTCTAGCACTTAATATCTTTCTTTTAAAATGATTTATATTTGTTTTTTTTAAATTATGTATCTGTGTGTCAGTAAGTACACATGAGTATAGATGCCCTCAGTGGCCAGATGTGTAGTCTCCCCTTTGAACTGGAGTTGCAGGCAGGTGTGAGCTGCCCAGCATAGCTGCTGGGAACCACCTGGTATTGTCTGCTAGAGCACTGTGCACTTTTAATGCTGAGTCATCTGTCTAACTCCTATTCTGTATCTCTTGATTGGAGAATTGAGTTAATTCCACTTGTTGTAGATTGATAGGTGTTTTCTATCACGATTTTGCATTTTTCTGCCCTAATGGGCTTCTTGGTATGTGTCTCATATTTCAGGGGGCCAGGCCTGCAGGGCATTAAATTCTGGTTCTTTTCTGTGGGAGAAATCACAGACCCAAGGAGTATCAAAATGGAGCTGTGTCTTATATGGAGAAACTGTTCCTACTCTCTTGAAATGTGTCTATCCTTGGGCTTTTAAAGGTGTAGGGGGTTGACAGTAGGAACATCCCTGTCTTACTATTCTATTGCTGTGAAAAGACACATGACCAAGGCAACTAATCAAAGAGAACATTTAATTAGAGGCCTGCTTACAGTTTCTATTATCATCGTGGAAGAACAAGGTCTTTGATTTGTTGATTCTATGTACAGATTTCTTTGTTTCTATTTCATTATTTTTGGTTCTGACATTTCGTACTATCCACTAGAGTTGGGTTTTGTTTTCAAATGTTTAAGGTACATCATCAAGTCATTTGTGCTCTATCTGATTAAAAAATAATATTTTTATTTATTCTTTCAGACTATTGTATACTTCGATCATATTAATCCCCCTTCCTTAGCATCTTGCAGTTCCTCTCCCACTTCCTTATCCTGCATGGCAGTATGCATGGCACTGGAGCAATAGCTGAGAGCCTTACATCCTGATCAACAGGCAAGCAGACAGGCAGTCGAGAAAGGGAGACACTGGGCACAGGCTTTTGAATTGACAGCAAACTCTCAGTAACACTTCCTCCAACAAGGCCACACCTCCTAATCTTTCCCAAACAGCTCATTAATGGGGACCAAGCATTCAAGTATATGTGTGTATGGGACCATTCTCATTCAAACCACTGCAATTCCATTCAGCCATTTTGATGATGTTGCCCTGCAAACTCATTTTGAATTTGCTATTTGTAGTATGCTTTATTTGCTTCTTTATATCAGTCTTTCCTTGCTTTTCAGTAATTATGTTTCTTTTATTCCTTTTCTCTTTCTTTCTTTCTTCTTTTCTTTACTTATTTATTTCTTTTTTTGGTATTTTTTGAAAAAGGTAAGGCTAGGATGGCCTGAAATTCTGGCACTTCCCTAACTCATCCTCTTCAGTGTTAGTATTAGAGGCATCTGCCACCATGCCTGACTTCTTTATTCCATCTTTTATATCTATTGGTATGGAAATTGTACTTAATATATTTTAAAATGTTTTTAATCAATTAACGTATTTAATGTATATGTGTGCTCTATCTGGATGTATACTTTTGTACCAGAAAAGAGCATCTGATCCCACTATAGATGGTTGTGAGCCACCATGTGGTTGCTGGGACTTGAAGGTCCCGGGAAGAGAAGGCAGTACCTGTACTTAATAGTTTTGTTCTCTATGCTTTTGTGCAACTCACCCCTGCCACCACTGAAACACACACTCTCTTTTTGGCTCCCTGAGATTTTCATCTTTCTGAAGATATCCTTGAAAGTTCTTTTCAGAAAAAGTGAGTTAGTGGTAAATGCTGGTTTTGCCAGAAAAAGTCTATTTTACCATTTCTATAAAAGGGTTAACCTGGTATATACTAGTATTGGAAGATGCTTGTGTAAGACCCCTGGAAGCTCAGGCTTCCAGGATCTCAGCCCAGGACCTCGGCCACCCCAATCACCATGTGGAGTCGAAAGCTTGATGCAAACTGCAAGAGGCTTTATTGTTTAACGAGGTAAACCCATGTTAGCTTGGGCCTTCCATCCATCCACCATGGCGGAATGCTAGGAAAGACAGTTCGAAGAGTCTGCATAGAGATCTTATAGGGCAGCGTAAGGGGAGTGTCTAGGGATAAGCACAGGCTCAGGGTTGGTGTGCCTCCAGGCTTGGAGGGTTTACCCTGTGTTGATTGGTCAACTGGTTGTTATGGCCCATAGACCCTCCCAGGGTGGTTTCTATGCTCTTCCTGTCATTGCTGTGCGCTTGTCTGTAAAGCACACCCAGAGCCATAAAGCATAACACCACCAGCTAACTTCTGATTGGTTCCTTGCCACAAGGCAGGCCTCTGACTTCCTAGTGACCAAGGCAAGGTCAGACAAGCACGTGTTCGGCTGTTATGGCTGCCGAAATGGGGAGCTGGTCCTTTCACTTGATTGAATTTGGTTTTCTTTTGTTGTGTTTGGAAAACAGTCATTCCTTTATAAGTATTTTATCCTTTTCTTTCCATTTAATGACTTCTCTTTTCCCTTTATCTTTTTAAAAATTTGCTACAGTATTATTTTGTATTTTGGGGGTATCTTAATTAGGGTTTCAATTGTCATAATAATAAAACACCATGCCAAGAGCAGCTCAAGGAGGAAAGGCTTTCTTTTCCTTACATTTCCACGTTCCATCACAGAAGGAAGAGAGGAAAATAACTAAAGGTAGGAACCTGGAAGCAAGACTGATGTAGAGGTCATGGAGGAGTATTGAGCACTGGATTGCTCCTCTTGGAGTCTCAGCCTGTTTTCTTATACCATCCAAGGCCATCTGCCTAGGGGTGACTCTAACTTGTGTGAAGGTAACATAGAACTAGCCTGCACAGGATGAGTTCCCAGAAGTAAATTGCTCTATCAGAAATAAAAAAAATATATATTCTTACATACTGAGAAGATGTTTCCCAAAATTTTCACTACTATGAGTACACAATACTTCATATGAACTTTTACCTGCCTACTTTAAATTATCATTTTGCAACAAAGACACTGTCTTTGTTTGAATGCCTTAAATAAGTAACTATAAAGTTGAAATTGTGTGTCAATCATCATCTTAGATATTATAAATGTGAGAATTTTTTTTTCTCTATCAAAGGTAGTAGGCCTACCAAGGCCCAATATCCCATAAATCTCTCCCACCTTGTAAAACTTCTATGTAAATCACTTAATCTCCTCTACCAGGTAAAGCTTTTGCTTACATGAAGACTCCACTGCATTCCCAGAATTTGATGGCCTGGAATAACTAACAGCTTCCTTCATTTTCTTTGCTCTGGTTCTTTTAAGACTAGTGAATTGAGAAAGTGTTCGAGGTCAGATCCCAGCAAAAGGAGAAAAGACATAGTCACCATGTGAACTTCCTGTCTTGGCATGCTTCCTAGCCTGGTATGGGTTCTGGAGCATCCTATTTGCAAATGGAAATTGTCTTGGTCAACTACTCTCACTTTGTTCCTATGTCCCTCTGTGTGACAGAGCTTCTTCTTTTTTTGTAAATGTGAGGCAAGCAACTCATTTCTACCAGGACAATGACTAGGTCATGTTTTTAGGCAATAAGCTTAAAGAGACTTACATTTGTGTGATCTTTTTCAACTTGGGCAAAAACTTTGTTGAAAATCCCTCTATTTTAAACTTTTCACTATCCACCTCACATGCAAAGTTATTAATTTGAATCTTGGACTAATTCTCTAAAGCATTTTTTAAAAATATTTATTTATTTATTTTTGGTTTTTTGAGACAGGGTTTCTCTGTGTAGCTTTGGAGCCTATCCTGGTCTCACTCTGGAGACCAGGCTGGCTTCAAACTTACAGAGATCTGCCTGCCTCTGCCTACCAAGTGCTGGGATTAAAGGCGTGTGCCACCATTGCCCAGTTCTAAAGCATTTTAAAAAATAACTTCTGTTGGTATTCAGACATATATGATTTCTTTATGGATTCCATTGTTTATGAGTGATTTGTTTCATTATTCATGTTTCTGAATATCTCAGTGTGAAAAGAGACTGCTTGCATTCTTTTTAGTATTCATCCAGGATTGTTTCAATCCTATCTTGCACAGATAATGTGGTATCTGATCCAGCTGTGATTGCTTCTGGAAGTAGGAGATTCACCAAAGACTGCTTTCATGCTATCCGTGCATTTTACGAAGAACAACAACTGACACATACTAAGCTTGAAAATTTCACTTCCTTCTTTTTATTTTTAATTTTTTTTTGAGGTCGAATCTTACTACGTAGGTCAGGCTGTGCTCAGTTTGCTTAGCTGCCACTTGGAATTACTAGCATGTGTCACTTGTGCTGTATTAGTCAGGGTTCTCTAGAGAAACAACTTATAGACTGACTCTCTCCATATATAAAGATGGGATTTGTTAGAATGACTTAATAGGCTGTGGTCTAGCTAATCCAATACTGGCTGTCTCGGAACAGAGAACTCAAGAATACAGTCATCTTCAGTATATGCTGGAATTCCTAAGTATGCTCAAATAGCAGTGAAGGAATGGACTTCCTTAACTGCTAGCAAGACAAGAGGAAGTAGGAAAAGAGCAAAAACTTCCTCCTTGTAGGCTTCCAGCAAGAGGTGAGGCCCAGATTACAGGTGGGTTTTCCCAACTCAAATGATCTGGATTATAGTATTTTCTCAATTAAATGATCTGGATTAAAGTATTTTCTCAATTAAATGATCTGGATTAAAGCTCTGTCTTCCTACCTCAAAGTTCCTGATTAGAAGTTGATCTTCCTACTTCAAATTAAGCAAAATCCCTCAGACATGTACCTTCCATTTTGGGGTTTTTAGTTAATTCCAGATGTAGCAAAGTTGACCACTGTTTTAGTTAGGGTTTCTTTCTATTGCTGTGACAAACACCATGACCAAAAAGCAAGTTGGGGAGGACAGGGTTTATTTGGCTTCCACTTCAGCATTGCTGTTCATCACTGACGGAAGTCAGGACAGGAGCTCAAACTGGCAAGAGCTGATGCAGAGGCCATGGAGGACTGCTGCTTACTGGCTTGCTTCCCCTGGCTTGCTCAACCCACCTTCTTATAGAACCCAGGACCAGCAGGAACAGCACCACCCACCATGGGCTTGGCCCTCCACCATAGATCACTAAATGAAAAAAAAATACCTTCCAGCTGGATCTCATGGAGGCATTTCCTCAGTTAAGTCTTCCTCTGATGACTCTAGTTTGTGTCAAATTGACACACAAAAGCACCCAATACAACCACCAAGAAGAGCTGTCACATAAAGCTGTGGTGGTTTGAATAAAAATAGCCCCCATAGGACTATAGGGAGTGGCACTATTAGGAGGTGTGGCCTTGTTGGAGTAGATGTGGTTTGTTGAAGGAAGTGTGTCACTGGCTTTGAGGTTTCAGAAGCTCAAGCCAGGTCTAGTGGCTCACTGGCTCTTTCTGCTGTCTGCCAGTCTGGCTGTAGAACTCAGCTGTTACTCCAGCACCATGTCTGCCTTCATCTCACCATGTATCCTCTCATACTTCTTGAGTTGAAAATGGACTAGACCTCTGAACCGTAAGCCAGGCCCAATTAAATGCTTTCCTTTATAGGAGTTGTGTGGTTATAGTGTCTCTACACAATAATAGAAACCCTAACTAAGATATAAGCCTTTTATTTTATATTACATCTTTATATTTCATTTTATTATGGGACATGGTCTCTGTGGTGGTTTGAATGAGAATGGCCCTTGTAGGCTGGTATGTTTGAATGTTTGGGTCTCAGTCAGTGGAACTGTTTGGGAAGGATTGGGGCCGGGGATGGCCTTATTGGAAGGTGTGTCATTGGGGGCTGGCTTTGAGGTTTCAAAAGACTTATTCCATTCCCAGTATTTTCTCTGCTTCCTGCTTTTAGATCAAGATGTGTGTCCTCAGCTTTTGTGGAGTATGGCCCTCTGTAATGGCTATTCTTGGTTGATAATTTGACTATATGTGAAATCAGCTAAGACCCCAAAATAGGGCATACCTGTGAGGGATTTTTGCTAAATTTAAAATGAGAGGATCCACTTCTAATCTGGCTCTTTGAGATGGGAAGACACACCTTTAATCCAAGTCATTTGAGATGGGGAAACCCACCTCTAATCTGAACCATATTTCTGCTGGAAGTCTATTTAAGGACATAAAAGGAAGAAGCGTTTGCTCTTTACCTGCTTGCTCTTGCCTTGCCAGCGAGTCTGTTCCTTCACTGGCGTTAGAGCCTATTTAGGAATTCCAGCATATACTGAAAATCAAATAAACTACTGAATTCTTGGACTTTCTGTTCCTATTGGAGTTAGACCACAGCCTGTTGAGTCATTCTAATAAACCCCCTTTCTATATATACACAGAAATTAGTTAGAATATTTCTGTTACTATAGAGAACCCTGGCTAATACTCCCTCTAAAATCAAAAGCCCAATTTAACACTTTCTTCTATAAGTTATCTTGGTCATGGTGTTTTGTCACAGTAACTAAGACAGTCTGATGTTTGCTAGGGTGGCTTTGAATTTGCTATAAAACTAAAGAGGCCTTTAATTCTTGTGGTGATTTGAATAGAAATGACCCCTATAGACTCATATGTTTGAATGCTTGGCTCAGAGGGAGTGACACTATTAGGAGGTGTGGCCTTGTTGGAGGAACTGTATCACTGTGGGGACAGACTTTGAGGTCTTATATGCTTAGTTACACCATGTGGCATACAATCTTTTTCTGTTGCCTGAGGATCAAGATGTAGAATGCTCAGCTCTTTCTCCAGCACCATGTCTGCCTACACTCCACCATGTTTCCCGTCATGATAATAAAGGACTAAACTTCTGAAACTGTAAGCCAGCCCTAATTAAATGGCTTCCTTTATAAGGGACTCATGGAGGGTACCTGGAAGACTCCATTTGTCCTAGGGATAAGGGCTTGTGGAGTGATGGGAATGGCTTCCTTTAGCTGGAAAACTCATGCCCAATACTAATGGTACAATTTAGCACTCAGCGATGACTCTGGTGCCTGGATGTGTCTGCTTTCTCTTCTGTCCTCTTCAAGACCCCTGTGTGATCTATACTCTCTGAATTTTTCACACTCCATTGTTACATGTATCCTCTGTTTCATGACCTATGTAAACCTCTGTGCACTGCAGGGATGCTAACTGCCCAGTACTTTATACCTGCCAGATGCTGTGTCTTCGCCCTGGCCCAGCTAGGAGTCACAAGAGCAAAACCCCATCATGTATGTACTCCACCAGCACAGCCCCACTCTTACTACTGACCACTTGTCCCCTTGACCATCCAAGTCACCCTTTGGGAACCAAACAAGTTCTCTCAATCTTTCCACACCAAACCTAAAACCTGTTACAGACTGTTCCTCTCACCATCTGGTAAGAGCCTCCCCAGTCATCCATGTTCCTCTTTCAAAACCTACATAAACACCCCAGAAAAGACTGTTCTGATGTAAGGGAAGCCTCTCAATTTGTATTCTCTCCAACACAACTAGATCCTCCTTTCAGATATCAGTTGTCTCCCAATTAACCTTATATAGCCAATCTAAATTTCCCTGGCTCCTCTCAACACTCCCAAACTCCAGATAAGTACTCCTGCCAACCGACATCCTAAGTTTTTCCTGCATACTACCTATTCCTAAAGGTAAAATCTCTCCTCATTCCTGGTCTTGGGACTCCATTTCCAACTACCAGGACCATAGGCCTAGAAGATTCAAATGTACATCGAAGATAAAAAAAAAAAAATTCTAAACTCTGTCTGTAGTCTATCTCTTCAAACTGATTTCAAATCAACCACAGACTGCTCTAGCAACTCCAGCAACAGCTTCAGCTGATTCCTTGGAATCTACATCCTAGACAGCTCCAAAACCGCTAGCCCAAAGACAGTCCAGCCTCACGGACCATTCAACTCTGACTACTCTTCCATATGGTTCAACAAATGAAACAGCCTGCTCTTCCTGGCCTTGGCCAGCAACCCAGCTTCCTAGGGTCCCTTAACATTGATGCCCCAAGGTCAACTGGAGGCAGCCAGAGAGAAGGATATCCACTTATAAAATAAAAAGGTGGGAATGAAGGAACTTTGGCAGGCCCAAGAACTGCAAACATGGCTCTGACAGCCTTTCTCCTAACCCCTCTTCTTTGCTAAAAAGTTAGATTATGTCCCTAAAGCTAGCCTCCAAAGTCTATTCCCTTAATTGGCCACTTCTTTCTCCTGAGGCTAACTATCAAAGTCCAGCTATGAAAGTATGGAAGTGTATCAATCAAAAGTCCCTGTTTGGTCACCCTGGTTAACATGCCCAATCAAAGCAAACCAACTCATCCTAACACACGGTTTCCCCCTTTACCTTTATAAATTGCCATTTGTCTGTGACCACACCTGTCTCTTCTTTATCCAGAGACTGTCTTTTGTCCCCCAGGAGCAGATATCCCCTCCCCTCTCTCCCTTGTTTTTTCCCTTTCTCCCTCATCAACTATCTCCTGTCTTTGTCTCTTATTCCTTGCCCTTTGTCCCTCTGGGGCAAATAAATGTTTGTGCTGAGAACTTGGTCTTGGGGTGTTTTGTGCCGATATTGGTCATTCCAATCATCATATACCCCATTAAAGTCTTCCATACTCCTGAAAAACCACAATTAAAAATATTATTTTCCAATATGTCTTCTAATTTGCCACCATTCATTACAAGAGGACTATATATTTGTAATTATACCATTAGTCTGCCACACAAATGTATTTACCTTGTTTATTTCTGAGAGAGCTATATATTTACCATGGTCTACAGAGGAGACTGATAACAGAAGCAAAATGTTCTTTCCTTAGAGCCCTTATTTAAGGAATCAACAGCTGTTTTTGTGCTTTAAAAATTTTTATATTATGCAAGAAATTAGATTTAGTATGGAAAACCATTTTGAGAGAATTTAATGAAAATACACATATAAAGAATGGCAAATTTATTTATACTAATTACTCTAGCCCTCACAACAATAGTCCCAACCTTGATCTTTATGACTTTCGTCAAATCGGAACTATGCAGTATTGAATGTCTTCTCAATGAATGAAAATACATTATACAGTTGTGGACTACACAGGTGATAATGTTTTTGATAGTCTTTACTTTTCAAATTTGATTCTTTTGTGTGTCATCCCTCCCCTCTCCATTTCTGTAACTCAGAGCCTACTGCTTGCTAGGCAAGTGCTCTTCCACTGAACTAAATCTTCAATACTTCAAATTTGCTTTTTAAATTGCTTGTGTGGTATTTAGAGTAGGTTCTAATTAAAACGGCACAAGGAGAAAGAACAGGAAATCTTTCTATTCCTGTTCCCCACCCACTTAGGCTGCTGGAAACAAACGAGGTTATAAACGAGGTTATAAACTAAACCTTGTTATAATCCCTCCCCCACCCCAAAAATGTTAAAGGAGTTGATGCCAGCATTGCCCTTGTTAAAATTTCTTATTATTTCAAGCTACGGTAGGACCAGTAAGTAGGGCATGTCAGGATCCTGCAATCTTTGCATCAGACTACATTAAAAACAGCAGTAGTTTAGGAACTGTTAAGGTCGGTGGTTCAATAGGTCATTTAAATCCAAGTAGTTGGTTTTAAGATTTTAACGGGGGTTGCGGGGGAGCGGGTGTGTATGAGAAGAGCTGAAGGGGATGAGATTTTCGTTCCTAAGGTGACAAGGTTTCTGAAAGGAGGTTTTGAGGACTGAATCACGTGGTTTGGACTTCTGCTAGTCAAGCAGTGTGCTGATCAGCGCGGCTCCTTGCCAAGCCTCAGGGGTCCCTGCCCAGACCTCAGGCGGCTCCTCCAACCCGACCTGGATTCCAAAGCGAGGCGTCATCCGGCGTTCCCCGCCCTCGTCCCTCTGCTAGCTGGAGAGCCGCATGACACGTCGAGGCTCCTCCGTCTGGGATGGGTGCAGGGAAGAGGCGCCGGCCACTCTGACATATAGTCTCTGCTTGGGCCTCGCGCCCCACACGCCAGTCTTCTGCCAACAGGGCCGGGGCAGTCCAGGGTGGCTCTCCACTGCACCCAAGGCTTCCGAAAGCAGCTCCTCCCTCATCTTCCCTTCCACACTGGGGATGGTGGATCACGCGGCTCACTCAGAAAGACACTCAACAACTGGGCAGTTCTCCCAACCCCGCCGAAGCAGGCGGCGCGACTCAGAGAGAGGGGCGGGGCCTTGACAGGCAATACCACGGTCCAATAGCGTCCCTCCGTCACCAAGTGAAGCCCAATGAGGCATGAGAGGCGGGACTTCCGCTCGCCTGCTGTTGTCGTCCCTTTTCGGACTCGTTTGGGTAGGGACTCGGTGTGAATACTCAGCCATGAAGTCCGGGTAGAGACTTCTCCCGGGTGCCGGCGAGCCTGGGTTCCGGGGCCGGAGTTCAGGTAAGAGCTCGTGTGGCTCGGCAGCGTTGGGCGGGGGTTGTCCCCAGGCCTCGCCGGGAGAACACACCCCCTCCGGCCTGGGTGCGGTGGCCCGCAGCGGGGGCTTGTGTGACCCCTCGGCTGAGTGCTGTGACAGTATAGGCCAGTGCCGGAGACCAGTCCTTAGCAGCCCATCCTGTCGGCTTGTAGGTTTGAAGTTGTCGGGTTATGGATTTTGCTTCCCACGTTCCCTTCCAGAGGTGCCTGTGGCCTGGAAAGGTACTTGGAACACTTTTGGTCCAGCACTTGGCTCTTAAGTCTTCGTCGAAAATCCTCTGGGGGCTGTTTTGTCTAAAAAAAAAAAAAAAAAAAAAAAAAAAAAAAAAATGAAGAAGAAAAAAAATGCGATAGCTCTTTTCCTTTTCCTTCCTTTCCCATCGCCTCCCCCTTCCTTCCCTAAAAGCTCAGCTTTCAAGCTTGGTTGGACGTGACCTTGCTAGGGCTACACACCACTCCCCCCCCCTCCCCCCCATATCGAAGTCCAAACTTCGGCAAGGACGCTTATAAATTGATCTGTCCCTAAGAGGGAAACAACTTTGGTAACCTCTGCTGCATGTTCTCTGCTTGCTTTTGGTAAATTGCTCTATTTTGTCTTAATCTGGCAGTCTTAAACTAATTTCCGTAACTCCCGTTTTAATCCTCAGTTTCAGCACCGTGGGCAGCTGCTGTGGGCTGATGTCTGCCCCAAACCTACCTGGGTGTCACCACTGTTCGCTGCCAGTGATGCAGCAGTTACAGTGGAAACTGCATTCCTTTCAGCAGCGACTAGAAGACAGCTACACTTCCTGATACAGTACATACAGTGAAGTGGTCGTGCCTTCAAAGAGCCAGTGGAAACAGGCCATTTAAAGATTTAGGGAAGGGCGTTTGAGAGTTTAATCAGGCATGGGGTCATGGTTTATTTATTTGAGACAGCCCTCTGTGTAGCCCAGACTGACCTCAAACTTGCCATTCTTCTGTCTCAGCCTACCAAGTGCTGGAATTACTGGGCCATCAAGCCTTGTTTAAAGACAGTTTTTAATGGGTCAAAAAAGATAACTCCATTTCAGAGGAACGAAGCTGGACTTGAGTGAGCAGGGCCACAGGGATTAATTGATTTTTTAAAAATAGTTTATGGAGAAAGTCAGTTTCAGTTTTTATTTTTTAAGAGGAAGTTGTAAAATGTATTATTGTAGAATTCAGGATAAACAAATGTTTCAAAAGACTGGTGTTACAATTTGGGAGTCAGATTAGATTTAACCCTGGGGTATTCTGGGGCATCGATAAATACAGAAAGGGCTGGTGAGATGTTTCAGTGAGTAGTAGAGCTTGTTGTACAAGCCCAATGACCTGAATTAGATTTCCAGAACCCACATAGATGCAGAAGGGGAGAACTGACTCTGCAAAGCCATCTTTTGCCCTCCACATGAACCCTGTAGTGTGTGTCTTCCCTTCTAAGTCATACACACACAGTAAGTAAAAGAGTTAAAACATGAAAAAAAATGAAAAAGTTGTGAAGATTAAATGAAATAAAACATGTCTGCTACATAGCTTCATTGAATTGATTGTATAGAACCATAGCTTTCTCTATGTAAGGAATGACAGTTATCTTAACAGCATGTTAAAAACCATGGATATGGAAGTTGAATATGGAAAGGTTTGGGACTTATACTGGTTATTTCTTTAAGGATTTTGGAGGAGCTGGTGTTGCTAGCACGTAACTTACTTTGATGTTTCTACATCTGAGACTAACAGATCTTTTAGGCACTAATCTCAGCAAAGTGAGGGTAGAGTAGGGGTTTGACTCTAGGGGTAGGTTTAGTGTGATGAGCAAGACTCTTTATGTTTTGTAGTTTTTATTATGAGTAGATATTAACTGGCTTGATAAAATATTATGGTATACTTTTGCTAGCATTAACTAAAACTAGTTGGATTTTGAAATAAAAATAATGACTTTGGACATTTTAAAATTAGGAATTAATGTATAGCTGAAAGCAAAAGGGTAAATCAAAATAGTGATTTCCACTGTTTGACTTGTTATTACCTTATGGTGCCAGTATGGTGGTTTCCTGTGACATAAAAAGAGGAAGGCAGTTGGTAAGCACTGTTAAGTTTCTCAGAAGAAGAAACAGAATTACCAGACATGTGAGTTCATTTTGATAAAGTATGGTGATGAATGTTGGTTTTAAATTCATATATTCTATAGATAATTATTGAACACATCTATAACATAGAATTAAGCTTTTATGAAGATTTTGCACTGCACTAAGATTGATTTGAGAAGAATGAAAGTATATGATTGCTAGTGTCATAGTATAGAAGTAACAAAATATAATGTTATTAGCTATGGGTCCAATAGATTTCTAATTACTTTGTGTTATCACACACAACTCTCAAATTCATTTGTGTGGTAGATAGTACAGTTATGACTTAAAATTATTTTTTGTATGTGTGAACAAATATACTCACAGTGCACATGTGGAGGTTGAAGACATCTTGTGTGAGTTGCTTCTCTTGTATGATGAGGGATCCAGGGATCAAACATTTCTTCATGTTTAGCAGCTCATGCCTTTATCTAACTCTGAGCCATCTCACTGGCCCAAATATACCTTTAACATTAAACAATTATTATTATTACTGTAGGTGGTAGTGGTATCTCACTAGGTAGACTTGGCTGGCCTAGAACTTGCTGTGTAGACCTGGCTGGCCTCAAACTCAGAACTCTGCCTATCTCTGTCTCCCTAGTGCAGGGATTAGAGACATGTGCCATCTTGTCTGGCTAAATTATTTCAATTTATATTTCTATATTTTAAAATTTTTGGGTATATGTGTCTGTGTGAGTGATGCCACATGTGTGTGGGGGACTGTGGAGGCCAGAAGAAGGTGTTGGATACCCTAAGGTTTGAGTTAAGGTGGCTGTGAGCCACCTGATGCAGGTGCTGGGACCCAAACTCAGGTCTTCTGGAGGAGCAGGAAGCACTGCTCAGTCATCTCCTTAGTGCCCACTTATATATACAGATGAGAAGCTAAGGCATCAATGTGAGTTCATGCATGTAGTAGAGCAGATTGAATTGAACCCCTCCAAATTTGGCACAAACTATATAAAGCCTGTCTCTCTGTGTCACATTCCTTAAAAGACACACAGGGTGGGGCTAAGAAGGTGGCTTAGTGGGTAAAGAGCATTGCTTAAGAGCTTGTTGCATAAGCTTAAGGACTTTGGTTTAGATCCCTGTACCCATGTGAAAAATCTGAGAGTGGTCCACACTTGTAACCCTAGCCTTGGGAGATGGTGGGAGACAGGAAGATGACTGGGGCTGGCTGGCCATCAGGATAGCAAAAAACTAGAGTAAAAGACCCTGTCTCAAGGAAATAAAGGGTAGAATTGTAGACTAATAAAGGATATCCAAAGTCCTTCTTTGGCCTTTTCAAGTATATGCACATATGTACACATGCATATACTACACACCATCATAATGCCTCTCCCCCACATAAAATACTCTTGGGTATTTTGCGTTTTTACTTGCTGGTGACTTTGGGTAGTTTGCTTAACTCTTTACCCATAATGTCTGGGCACTGGGAAAATTTGTAAATAGAGAGAATGTTGAGTGAATGAGAAGCCTTGGTCTGGTCTTGTTCTTCCATTAAGGATGTGGCCATTTGCATAGTTGTTAGTAAATGCAGGAGAGTGGGAAACAGCAGACCCTACGAGGAGGACATGATCAAAGCAAAGGTATAGAGGAAGGAAAGTCAGAGAACATTTGCCAAGGTTGTGTATTTAAGGAGCAAGGCTAGTGGAGAGAAATGGTACAGAGTGTGGAAGCCCTCAAATGCCAGATTAAGGATTTTGAATTTGCATTTTAGTTGAGACAAATCCCTCTTTTATGAACACTAATTTGGGAACAGAGGTCCAGTGGAGAAGTGGAAGCCTGAGGTTCAGAGTCAAGACAAAATGTGAAGATTGTAATGAAGGATAGGTTAAAGTAACATTTAAAATAACATTGGGACTTGACATGGCTTTGGGCGGATCTGGGGGGGGATATTGATGCCACTATTGTAAATAAAGGATATTACGATGGATTAATAATAGGAAAAGACTGAATGAAGGGGAAGATGCTCAGCATGTGAAATGGTAAAATGGATACTGGAAGCTCTGTGTTCCATGAGCAGAGGATCACACCACGAGGAAATGGCCGAAACTGCCATTCCTATTTGGGGCATTGGAAATTCTTCAGGATTGAGAATTCCTCACTTAGTAAGAATGTGTTGATTGTTTTCCTGGAGCATATTCTATTTGTGTTCTGGGGCAGTGGAAGGGAAAGTAGTGGGAAGGAAAAGTCAGGTAAACATATAAGGCTCCCATTTCTAAAGAACAGTAAACTGGAGACTAGAGATTCTCACAGTAATATTAGAAGATTTTTTTGTGTTCTGCTGGCATTTAAACACGTGTTTAAGTAGCATTTCCATGTTGGACCATATGAGCTCTTTGTTAATTAACTTGAATTGATTATTGCAAAACCCTGTTTCAGAGATGGTAAGACTTCTCAGGACAACAAAGTGGGTACACAATTAGGAAGAGTGCACTCTGTACCCAAGTTTGCACCGAAAGAACTTAAAAGGGTTGGATGGTGGGCAGAATAAAGAACTGTGAGTAAATCCTATTGCCTTCCATTCTCTGGCTTGAGTTTCCCCATTCTGTGAACTGATGATGATAACAGTACTGATTTGGAGTGGTTTTGAAAATTAGTTAATATATGAAAAATGGTAATAGAAATTGAGATGTTTGTGTTAGCATTACATTCTCAGCTAATGGGACCTGTGGTAAGAAAGAAGGAACAATGTCTTAAATCCCTCTTTAACATCAAAAAGGCCTCAGGCTTAAGTAAAAGAAGGGCCTATAAGGTTTTTTTTTTTTTTTTTTTTGCAGATTTTCTAGGGCTTACATGAAACTGCTTGATTTTAAATTATGCTGTAGACTTCATCACTGAATTATATCTAGTTCTCTGATGTCATGTTAGGCCTGAGTAACTGGCCAGTCAAACAAAAATGTGTTTGTTGGTGAGCATGAAGAGAGAGCATAAGGTCTGTGTGTATGTCACCCTAGTAGAAAACATTCCTTGAACTCTGCTGCTTCCATTTCTTTCTTTCTTTCTTTATCCAGCATTCTTTCACCCAACATACATTTATTCAGTACCTTCTTTGTCATGTACTGCTCTAGGCATTTAGTGAGTATCACTTAACCGAAGGGACAGAAACCCTGTCCTTCAGAAGCTTGTCTTTTTGAGGGAGAAATGGGCGCTTTTTTATAATGGTAATTAGATTTTTTTTTGTTTTGTTTTGTTTTGTTTTTTTGAGACAGGGTTTCTCTGTGTAGCTTTGGAGCCTATCCTGGCACTCGCTCTGGAGACCAGGCTGGCCTTGAACTCACAGAGATCCGCCTGCCTCTGCTTCCCGAGTGCTGGGATTAAAGGTGTGTGCCACCAACGCCCGGCTGGTAATTAGATTTTTTATACTGTATGTTCAAGCCATGCTACTTAAGCAGAAAAGAATAATGATACCAGGTCTTAGTTGGCTGTGAAGATCACTTTGAAGGATGGGATCATGTCTTTAGTCCCTCCCCAACAGTGCCAAGTTGTTAAACATATATGGAATGTTAAATTGTTTTGTCTCCAACTTTGCTTTTGTTACTTCCTCTTAGACAAAATGTTTAAAGTCAGAAAGGTCTTAATGCATGCAAAAGTAAGTGTGCATTAAATGTTTATGGTAGACAGGAAGAGGCTGTGCCAAGGCAGGGAGCAGGTTCTGAAGGAAATTTGTACTGCAGTAAGTATTTAGGACTGTGCACTCACTACATGAACAGAGAGAAGGGCACTCTGAATTGTATTTCCTGCTGAACTAAGAGACCAGTGGAAATAAGGTTGCTGGAGACAAAAGCACAAAAGCATCAACATTAGGGAATCTGGGGGTTATTGTTCACTAACAGTGGCTTTTTTTTTTTTTAAACCTTCCAGTTAATTTTCTCATTGGTAATTTAATTAATTTAATTTAAAATCAGCTTTTGAGATGTCTTACAAGAATGTTTCTTTAATATTTTGCTTTGCTAACATAGATAAAATAGAGCCAATTATAAGTTTCCATTGAGTACAAATCAAGCTAAACAGCTGCTTTTGGTTAATGAAATAGGTTTAAGACTAGATTTTTTACCAAATTCATGTTATGTTTTGATACAACTTACTAATGACTGCTGTGTGCCTTTTAAAAACAGGATAAAATGCAGTTGCCAGCTCTTTTATACCGAGGAAAATGAGCTGTAGTACTTTAAATTGAGCTTTAGTACTAGGTCATGGTAGTTTTTCACCCTTTCATGTTTTAAGTTTATACAGTACTCACTTTCGTTATTCCTGGTATGAGATGCTAGACACACAGAATCAGAGAATGTCCATTTCTAAGCTGAAGAAGTTTCAAGAAAAAGGGTCTGCAGCAAGAGGGGGGGTAACACAAGAATGATGAACAGTTAGTTTGGTTACCTTGTGGTGGTACAGACAAAGAGCAGGACAAGAGGCTGCTGGCCGACAGTGTTTATTCAGTGAGAAGAGAAGAGAGAGTATGGAGGATGGCAAGTGACTGAGTTCAGGGAGAACGAGTATATGTATGGCTCCTGTGCTGAGTCTCAGGCTAGTCACAAACTGAATTTGACATCTGTGTGAGACGCTAAGGAATTTTACACAGGCACTAACATGACCAGGCATTTTTCTTTTTTCCCCAGGATACATTAATTACATATAGTTGTAGGTTTTGTTGTGACATTTTCATTCATGTTTATTAAATATTTTCATCACATACATTTACTATTATTCTGTCTTGTTTCACCCCCACTCCTACTTGTTGAGACATTTTTGTTTGTAACTTTGTTTTTCTCTTACAAGAGGGTGAGACTGGAAGAAGACATTTATGCTATTTTCAATGATGATCATAAACCTTGTTGAAGAAATCAGTCTTTTAACTTCGAAGTCTAAAACATTGTTAATATCATGTGTTTTTATGATGTTGATAATCATGAAACATATATACATTAAAACATGTAAATATTCATAGCTACATTTATACAATTAAAAGAGCAGTTGATTTTGGGATAATTCAGTTCACTAATATGAGGACTTCTGGTTGGGTAGAAGAATTTGGTCTAGAATAATTTCTAAGGAAGTTAGAAATAGGTTAATGTTTTGTTGCTTAAGTGTTGTCTAGTTCAAGTTCAGAATTTAATGATTGAAATATCCACTTAAACTTTGCAGAGGGAGTGAATTTCAGTAGAATTGCTTGCCACTGTGGAAGAAATTCTATTGAGCTGATGAGAGGTGAACATTTCCAAGTGAAGCCCTGAGAGAGAAAGCAGTCATTGAACTTTTAGCTTTTCTTATATAAAGCACCTCATTAATGTTGAAGATTATCTGGTTACTGTTCTTGTAATATTACATATTTGACCTTTAGAAAGAAAGTGCTTTATGCTCATGAATTATAAATGCTAATTGATTTTTTGCAGGGGGGGAGAGGGGGAAGGGTAAGAATTGATATTCATCTAACAAAATTAACCATGCAAAGATTGGGAAGGTAGCATAGTGGATAAGAACATTTGCTCTGCAACATGAGGACCTGAGTTCAAATTTGTAGCATCCACATAGAAAGCTGGGCAAGGCTGTGATTCAGGAATGGATCCTGAGAGCTTGCTGGCTGGCCCTTCTAGTTGAAATGACAAGCTTCTGCCTCAGTGCAGTACTGTCTATGGCAGTAAGTCATAAGACAGAGGAACACATCCCATATCCTCTGCTGGCCTCCATATATATGTGCACATGTTGCATACCAGTAAGCTCACATGCATGCACCACACACTTACAATGCCTCCCTTACACCAAAAAGATCTAATCATTTAGAAAGTAGCAATTCAGTGGCATTTTGTATATTTTCAGTGTTATTTAGTTTTGAAATGTTTTCACCACTTCCTTTCTGTACTTCAGATATTAGATCCTTATCAGATACACAGATGTACAGATTTTTTCCCTTTCGTTGTATGGTCTTTTTATCTTAATAATGTTCTTTGATACATAAAAGTTTTCAGTTTTGAGGAGCCCAATTTATATCTTTTTACTTAGGCTTTTGGTATCATTTTTAAGAATTAATTGCTAACATGGAAACTTACCTTTTTTTCTTTTTCCTTCCTTTCTTCCTTCCTTCCTTCCTTCCTTTCTTTCTTTCTTTCTTTCTTTCTTTCTTTCTTTCTTTCTTTCTTTCTTTCTTTCTTTCTTTCTTTCTTCTCTCTTTCTTTTGAGAACTAGCTGGCCTGGTACTTGCTGTGTAGCCCAGGCTGGCCTTGAACTCACACAACTCACCTTCCTCTGCCTCCCAAATTAGACTCTAGGTGTCCCACTCTACTTGGCTCTTTTTTTTTCTTTTAAAATAATATTTCAATATGTAATGTAAGCTATATGAATTTGTGATTTTTTCCTTACATCTTTCTGAGTGCCAGAATTTACAGGTGTGCACTGCCATATCTGGCCTGACCCTGAATTTTCTTCAAGGACTTTTCTAATTTGAGCTCTTATATTCAGGTCATTGATCCACTTTCCTGTTGCTGTTTTGGTGTGGTGAGTTTAGGTTACAGCTTCATTGTCTTGTATGTATGTTTGTGCCAGTACCCCTGGTTGAGGATGATACTCTCTGAGCTCAGCATCTTTTAAAAAGATGATGTGTTTCTATATAGGTCCATGGGTTTATGTCCAGATGCTTGGTTCTGCTGCCTAACTCTGTGTACATGCTTATAGGAGCATCGTACAGTTTTGACTATTGTATCTTTGAAGAGAGGACATTTTGAAATCCAGAAAACAGGGGTGTTAGAAATAAGACATCACAAGCCAAATCTCCACTAACCAACTTCTCACCAGGTTCCACCTCCTAAAATTTCTATCACCTTCCAATGTGGCAGCCTCAGCTGTGACCAACTTTCACAATGAAGAGTACTACCCATTATACCATCACAGCCAGCTCTTGGCTGCCTGTCACAGGGCCATACCTTCAACACATGAGCCTGTGAGAGATATTTCTTAGTCTTATTCACATACGTGTCCATCTCATAGTGCAAACTGCATTTAGTCATCTCCAGGAGTCTCTAAAGCTTGCTGGTTCCAGTGTTGCTCTATAGTCTTGAGTCTACAGTCTCCCCTGAGCCTCAAGCCAGGCTGTTAACTGTGAAACCCACTAAAGTAAAAACGAGTGCCTGAAGTTACTGTGGCACAAAGGGGGAACCAAGGCATGGCAAAGTGGGACTGCAGCATGACTGAAAGCAACAGGGCAAAGGTTAAATCCTGTATCTCCCAATCTGGCTTCTGTACACATGGCATGAGCCTTCAAGGACTAGGGCAACCCTGCCTCATAGCTCTGCTGGTTACAGGCCCTGTGGCCTCTTTGCTGAGCCAGCTCCACTTGCTGCCTGTCTTGGTAGACATTCGGTTTTCCTGGCACCTCTCATGTTCTCATTTCCTTTGTCTCTTCCACGTCACTCTCACAGCCTCATACATTGTCTTTTTGGTGTTTGCCTTCAGGGACTTTGACCCTGTTAAACATGCTGGAGTTTCCAGGTTTTCTTTAAAATATGACTGGATGCTTTATGACCCCATAATTGTTGAATTCTGCATTGCTGTAAAACCTGCAACACATGACCGATTTCAGTGTCTGCCAGCTTAAGCTGCAGCTTGGCCTGTTTGGACCATGGCTGCAGTTACCACTGACTGCCTGGGTGCTGACCCTGGGAAGCACTTCCTAGGTGGCCTTGTGTAAACAGGCATTCTGGAGATCTCTTCTTCAAGCAAAGGCTTTCAAGTGAGTTTTCTTTTTACATGGTGATACTATGATGGATGTGGTATGGCAAAAACTGAGATGCCTTCATGTCATGTTATTGCACTGTGAAGTCTTCTTTATGATTGGGATAATACTGCCTTGACCTCACCTTTGAAAGTACTTCTTTTCTGGCCAAATTGCAAGTTTTCAAATCTCTCTGTTTTACTTCTTGTTCGTAGTTTTTACTATCAACTTAGTAAGCAAAGGGTAATACTCCACCTAAGCACTGGGGTGTATTGAAATTTCCTCTGCCAGGTCAATTGATTTGTCACCTTTAAATTAAGCCACAAACACAGTCTTACCCAAGGCATGGGCAAAATATAGATGAATTCTTTGACAGAATATTACACACATCCATTTTCTGATAGAGTTGTTAGTCCCACCTGAAACCTCATGAACAGTTTTTATGTGAACATTTGTGTTGGCATTCTGAGAGGCAAAAAGAAGTCATATGCTGGTATTTGGTAGCTTTTGCATCCCTCAATTGTGACAGCAGTTCGTGAAAGCAGCAGGCAGGTGGGTGTAGTAACAGATGACATCCTCTAGTGTTAGAGCCCTCATGCATGCCTTGGAGAGCAGGACCCTTAGCTCTCTACAAGGTCTTTGTAGGCCCGGGAAGAGATTCTTTAATCAGTTCTCACAAATGCTGCACATTCCAAGCTGTGTTCTTCAGCAATTCCCTGATGGTATCTGTACACCAGAATTTCCTTGCCTATGGCAGAGACTCTGGTTGTGTCCTGCTTTCTTGGCAATATTGGATCAGCTCTATCTGGACAACCTAGTGAAATTATCTGTTGCCTGATTTTTCTTCCACCCTACTCAACGGAGGACTGCATCCCAGCTGTGGAAAAAGGATCCCTCTTTTATGTTTATCTGTTTGGAAGCCACAATCTTAATCTCCTATCATAGTTTATCTATCATCTATCTATCTTATCTATCTATCTTTCTGTCTGTCTATTGAGACAGGGTCTCACAGGTATCTCTGGCTGGCCTGGTACTTGTTGTTTAGATCAGGATGGCCTTGAACTCACAGAGATCCTCTTGCCTCTGCCTCCTGATTCCTGGAATTAAGGGCCATTTCTGGTAATCTTTTCCATGAAATATTAAAAGCAGATTTTTGACTGGTTAATTGAAAAAACTTGCAGATATTGAGTATAAACTCTGATAAGTATTGACATTTACATAGCTGTGAAACAACAATAATGAAGTTGACAAACTTGTCCATTATTTTTAGCAGTTTTCTCAAGCCCCATTGGTTTCTCACTCTCCTGCCTCTGTAATATGTATCTTTATACTTACTATCATACCATAATTTAGTGTATTGTATGGTTCATGTCTCCTGATAGAACTCCCTCCTGGTACAAAATTGGTATTGGTATCTGGAATAGTCATAGGATACTTAAAAAATTGAGGTTTGTTTTGTTTTTTGATTTGGTTTGCCTTTGGGTGTGAGGATAGTGCTGAGCCATTTGCCAGTTGGAATTGGATGCTAGCAATCACAGAGTCACAGTTAACAGAGCTATGGACTGTAGTTGTTTGAGATGTATTGTCTACTGATGAACATCTCTGCTGCTTTTGAACTTTATAGCAATCATACTCTGTTAGAGCTACTGTGTGGGATAGAATATTTTGGGAGTAGAGCTGGGATAGTGGCTCACCTGTGTAAGAGATTACAACTGCCAGTGTATTAGTTACTTTCCCGTTGCTGTGACAAAACCCATGCTCAGAAGCAACTTAGAGAAGGGAGTGTTTCTGTAGACTTTTGATTCCAGAGGGATAAGAATCCAGTATGGCAGCAATGCATAGCTGCATTGTCAGGCAGCAGGAACAGGAACCTGAGAGCTCATCTCTTCAACAGCAAACATAAAGTGACACAAGGCGTTTAATCTGAAAGCCTGCATGCAGTCACTAACAAGGCTGCACCGCCTAAACCTTGCCAAACAGTTCCACCAAGTGGGCTAAAATGCCCAAGATTGTGGGGGTCATATCTCATTTAATCCTCTCATAGCCTGTAACTCCAGTTTCAGGAGATCTTATATCCACTTCTGACCTTGATGGACAACAACAGCATGTGTATGGTACACATACATATATACAAGCACTCACACATACATATAAAAATAATCTTTCAAAAAAGAATATTTTGTGTGTAATTGAGCGCTTATATTGAAAAAAAAATTTGATTTTCTGCCCAAGATCTGCCTTTTTCTTTGTTTTTAAAAATGTTTAAAATATTTTTATCTATTCATTGACAGTTTCATGCATGTGTACAATCTTGATTATATTTGACCTAAGTCTCCCTTCAGTTCCCTATAGAACTCCCCCAACAGGTCCTTCTTCCACCTTCATGTCCTTTCTTTTTGTAAACTCCACTGAGTACAGTTAGTGCTGCTTGCATGTACATGGGTACAGGGCCTTCATGGAACATGGTAAACCCACCAGCAATCATATATCGCAACCATCATCATCATCTTGATTTTTTTTTTTTTTTGAGACAAGATCTATGATGTAGCCCTGGCTACCTTGAAATTCCCTATGTAGGCCAGGGTGGCTTTGAACTCATAGAGATCAACTTACCTGTGTCTCCTGAGTGCTGGGATTAAAGGCAGACACCACCATAAATTAATAGATTTTAGAAATAAGTATGAAGACTAAACCAAAAATGATATAAAGACCCGCCACCCAGAATTAACACACATTTACAGATTATTTTAGTTTCATAATATTTAAAGAATTATTTATTTTTATATGTATATGTGTGTGACACAGTATAAAGATGTGTATATACCACATGTGTGCAGGTACCTTCAGAGGCTAGAAGAGTGAAACCAGAAGAGCTTTGTGAGCCACCTGACATGGATGCTGGGATCCAAACCTGGGTCCTCTGCAAGATCAACAACTGCCTTTAACTGCTGAGCCATCTCTCCAGCCTCCATAGCATTCAACGTATGTATATTCATGTACATTTTTAATACATGCGTGAGACATTTTTCACTTAATCTTTTTGAGACAATACCTCACTGTCTTGCCTATGTTGGTCTTGAATTCCATTGAACAGCTGGGACGACTGTTGAAACCACCACACCTGGCTTTAATGGCAACAGGGTTTTTATTTGCTTTGCTTTTGGTGGTGATGGGGATTCAGTGCCTCTTTGAGGCTCATGTTAGGCAGCTGCTCTCCTACTGAGCTTTAAGAAAGTTTTAACGTTAAAGTCTTAAAACTTTTTAAAGAGAGGTTAACAGGCAGTCACACGAAAGGTTTCATTGAAGACAGTAAAAAGAGAAGTGGTGTGTGCATTTGTTTTATAAATGTTAAGCAACTAATTTTGTCAAGCACTGTTTACACATCTGTAAATACTGATGTCTTTGAGAAGTACATCTTCTTTCAGCAAATAAGGACACTAAACAATGAAAATAAGAATTAAAAATTAAGACAGGAAGCAATGAACATTTAAAAAGCAGGAGATTAAAGGAGTAAGTCATGGTAGTTGTGTAAACTGATTGCAAACACTTGCCAAGGGGGGGGGGTCTGGCTTCTAGAAAAGAAGATCAAGACCATAGCTGGGGGCACACTGTAAAGCAGCAGGTTATAGGGCCTGTGCACCGGCGGTTCAGCAGTTCAGAGCACTCTTGGAGTTTTGTTCCCAGCACCCATATCTTGTGGCTCATAACTCCCTGTAACTCTAGCTCCATGGGGGATCTGGTGTCTTTGGTCTCTGCAGGCTCCTGCACTCAAGTACACCTCTCCTCACATGCACATAACTAAAATAAAATTTAAAGAAACAGGCTGTAACAACGATGCTGACGTAAGATCTGGTGTGTGACAGTATGCCACCATTAACACACTATGAAAGATTCCACGTTTATGCACCCACACTCCCTGTAGATCATTGGCTGCTTTATTGTTTTCCATCCAAGAACTGTACAAAAATTAAAGAATGAGGGATGAAGGTGGGGCTGACGAGTAAACAGAATTGTTTATCTTTCAGTCAGTTAGTTCCTAGTACTTACACATAGAAGTTCTTTCCCCTTAAATTAAGGAAGCTGGAGTGACAGTACAAGTCACTTTCTTCTGTTCTATTCTAAAGTTTGTGTACAGTACTAGAGGGAGTGACATTCCTGTCAGATCATTAACACAGAACATAGCATAAAATCAAGTTTTCTTTCAGTGTTAGCTATAGTGGTAGGATTCACATTTGTATGGAACAACCTAAAAATAAAACATTCTGGTTTAGGAGATATACTTTGAAGTACACTGTGCACATTTTGATAACCACAAAAACCAGAATTGCCTACTATGTTTCCCTAATGCTCAAGATTTCAAAATCCCTGAAAAAGGTTTCATTGTCAATTGTCCATTTCTTGTTTTCTGTGTGACTCATTGCTGGGGTTGACAACCTGTGATATAGCTGACAATAGCAGCATTGAGAGAACTATGAAGTATGTTTTTGTTTGCATTTCTACCCCCGCCTTTTCTTCTTGTCTACTTTAACCTATTCATTGTCCTTTGACTTGTAAGAAGTTTATGAATAATTGCATGATATGTCACTTTTCAGGCTTGATCAAGGAAGTGTTTTCCAATATGTGTTGGAATCATAATTTATATTAGTTTTAATGTAAAAATCAGCAAAAATGTGCTCAAGAGCTAAATATAGAAATAATATATAAAGAAATCAGGGAAAAGGTTTGCATCATTGGATTCTTACATATGACACCAAAAGCAAAGGTTTTAATAAAATCAAAAATAGAAGAGTTAGATTCCATGAAAATTAAGTGTTTGTGCCATGAAGGACTTTTCTACTTTTTACATTGTGAAAAGATAATACATTGAATGGGAAATATATTTTCAGTCTTATACTAGGCAAGACTTGATATTTAAAGTGTCAATACCCCCATAGGTCAACAACAACAAAACCGTTTGATTACAAATTAAATGAGTGGATATTTCTCCAGAGAAGATGCACAAGTGGTACAAGAAGAGGTGCTCAACATTACTAATTCTTAGAGAAATGCAAACTGGAACCCAAACTTAGTGGCCTTTAGGGTGGCTATTTCAAAAAGAGCAAATAGCGGGTGTTGCTACCATGGGAGCCCTGCGCATTCCTGGTGGGACACACATGCTTCAGCATCTGTGGAAAATGGCTTAATACTCTACAAGTCAGCCTTAACTTGTAATCCTTCAGTTCCACTTCTGGTATGTACCATATTACATTTGGAGTACAGAGGAAAGAGAATGAAGGTCAGGAACAGAGTCTGACCTTAACACATGTTTGCAATTATTGGCATACAGAGCAAAGGGCAACCTCTCTCCCATGAGAAGGAAAAATCTGCAGAAGGAAAAATCTGGCTGGGAATCTTTATAGGTTCAGGGCTTTGGAATGAGGAACTTGATGCAGCTCTGTGGTCTTTCCTTTCTGGAATTGTTTCCCTTAGGCAGGACACACTGTCATGGGACACATGTTGTCTTAGCAAACATTCCCATCTGGACTGACCAATGACTGTTGAACAGAGCCAGCTGTAATCTCAGAGGAATTCTGTTTTTACAACTGAGGCAATCTATCATAACCAAACTGGGAGAAGGAACACAGGTAAATGTTTCTTAATAAGTTAAGAAATGTTTGTTAATGGATGAATAGGTAAACAATATGTAGTGTGTACAAGCCATGGGGCATTTTTCAGTTGGAAAAGGAAGCAGATTTTATACTTTGATAGCACAGATCAGTTTAAGACATGCTACTGAACTGAGTCAGTCACAGATGACATGCTGAATGGTTCCACTTATATGCTACCTCACATTGTCAAATTCTGATAGGAAGTGGAATAAGTGTTGCTAAGTGCTTCAGGCTTCATTTTGTCAGAATAAGAAGGTCCTAGAGATACATATTGGTGATATAATGTACGACAGTAAAAATATAGTCACTGTACTATTTTTGAATTGGTAAGTTTTACATATATTACACCAAAAATGAGAATGATGGATTTCCAGAATACCTCTCTGTCACCTACAAGCCTGTCTATGGACATTCTGTGACTGAGGTTCTTCTCAGGTCATTTTAGGTTTTGTCAAGTAGACAGTTAAAGCTAACCATCATAGCTACACTGATCCTTGTTGTCTTTTTATTGTTGGTTTGATGAGACTGTGTTGTACTTAGTGTTTCTCATTTTAAAATATTTTGTTATCTTCATTTAAAATTAAAAAGAAAATGTCTTTGGGGCAGGGTCTTAATATATAAAGCCCTGGCTGGTCTTGAATTTTCAGCAATCCTCCTGCCTCTGCTTCCCTGATGCTGGGATTACAGTCATAAACCATTATGCCTGGGTGATCTCTTTATTTTTTAACAACCTCTTGCTGTTTCCTTATTCTGCCACCTTGTATTGCCTTTGTTTTGCTTTCAATTACATTTTGAAGAAATTCTGACCTTTAAGCTAGACACTCACCTTGTCATGTCTTATAACTTATTTTTTGTATTTTATCTAATTCCTGTAAGTTTGAAGTTAGGGAGTGGAAAATCATTGCAGATTATAATCAAGTTAAGACATTTTTGTAAGCTTTTTTTCTCAGGCAATATTCAGTATAAACTGGATAGGAAATAGAATGAAAATTGGAAAACTTTGTATTATACCAAGAAGCTGACTTCAGATAAAATGTCAATTAATATTTACTAGAATTCTTTGGAAGAATTAGGGTGAAGATTAGATTGTGATTACAAATGGTGCTGGAGGCTCGAGAGTTGGCTCAGTGGTTAAGAGCACTGCATGATCTTCCAGCACCTACGTCGTGACTCACAACCATCTGTAACTCCCTCCCGGTTTAGGGGTTCCATTGCCACCAGGCACACAGGTGGTGCTCAGACAGCCATTCAGGCAAAATACCCACATACATAAAATAAAAACAAGTCTTTAATAAAGAAAAGAATGTGGTGATGGTCACATCTTGAGAAAACTGCTAAGCAGATTTTCTTGCGAATTCTCTTTTGAACTCCCTCCATTGAATCAGTATAACCTGTGATGTAGTGCACTGAGTGAATATGAACTGTTTAGGAAAATTGTTGGGAAGAAGGCAGGGAAGGAGAAAAAGCACTTTTAAAAACCCAAATTTACATTTTATCTTTATTTATTGTATGTGTGTGTATGTATGTGTTGGTGTGTGCGTGCTCTAGGATGTGTATGTAGGTCAGAGGCCAACTTACAAGAATCAGTTTTCTCCTTCCATCATTGTGGGTCCTGTGCATGGAACTCACATTGCCAGGCTTGGCAGCAAGTGTCTCTATCTCCTGGGTCATCTCTGTGACCCGGAAAAGTATTCTTTCTAAACTAACTTTTAAGATTAGAATAAAAATGCCGCTATCATCATGCATTTGTATCACTGTACATTGTTTCCATTCATTTTTCTCCCCAACTGTCTTCCCCCTGCCCCCTCTAGCTGATTCCCTTCCCCTATTAGTAGTTCCTTTCTTCTTCCTGTTCCCCGAATTTCATTACCCTCTCTGTTTCCCATTGACCTTATCCTCCCCTTTCAAGTTTTGTGATTTACATGTGTGCATGCATTCACTTGTGCACACATGCTCACACATGTGCACACACAGGTAATTTTAAGTTTCTGCATAAGAGAGAAAACATGTTCTGAGACTGACTTAATTCATTTAATGATTTCCAGTGCGTTAATTTTCTTGAATATGCCAGTATTTCATCTTTCCTTATCTCCGCATAAAGTTCCATTTTGCACACGTACTATGTTTTCTTAATCCATCTGTTTCTATTTGCTGGTTGTGAACAGTGCAGACATGAACATGAATGCACAAGCATTTTGCTGATGTAGACTTAGAATCATTCAGATGTACATCCAGTAATGGTTTAACTGGGTCATATGGTTATTCAATTTTCATTTTTTGATAATTGTATTTGTGTTTATGTTCAAGTGTGCTCATGCATGGGTGCTTGTAAACTTGTTATCACACACGTGGGGATCAAAGGAGTTGGTTCTCTCCTTCTACCATGTGTGTCTTGGCGATTGAATACAGGGTGTCAGCCTTGCCAGCAGGCGCTTTCACTGGGTCATCCATCTTAGTGGCTCTATTTTCAGTTTTTTGAGGAAAATCCATTCTGATTGGGCAGATTGGTTATACAAATGTACATTCCTGTCAGCAATTGGTAGGGGCTCTTTATATCCTGCCTTCTTGCCAGCACTTATTTGTTTCCTTGATGTTATCATTCTGAGTTTGATGAGAAAGGACCCTTAAGTTTTAATTAGCATGTCTTCAGTGACTGAGAATGTTGAACACACTTGATACTTACAGCCATTTGTAATTCTTCTTTTGAGAACTGTCCATTTAGTTCATTGGTTCAGGTACTGGTTGACTTATTTGATTTTATTGATGTTTACTTTTTCTGGTTTTTTTTTTTTTTAAATCTTATGTATTAACCTCTTTCTGATGTATAGTTGGCAGAGATCTTTTTTCCCCATTCTGTAGGGGGTTTCTTGAGTCTAGTGATTGTTTTCTTCGCTATTAGTATCCTGTGCAGAAGTCCTTGCCTATGTTTACATTTACATCTTGAAGTATATATCAATATTTTCCTCTAGCAGTTTCAGGTCTACATTGGTGTTTGATCCACATTGAATTGACTTTTCAGAGAGAGAAAGAGAGAGACAGAGAGAGAGACAGAGAGAGAGAGAGAGAGAGAGAGAGAGAGAGAGAGAGAAGAGAGATTTTTTTTCAGATTTTTTTATTTGAATTAGAAACAAGATTGTTTTACATGACAATCCCAGTTCCCTTCTCCCTCCTGTCCTCCCCTACCACCCCCCAACTAAAACCCTACCTATCACATATCCTTTCTTCTATTCTTCCCCTGACTCAACCTTTCTGCTCCCTCATGACCTCTGCATCCCTCCTCTTCTTCCCTTCTCATTCTCGTAGCTCCCTCCCCCCTCTTCCTGTGCCCTCAATTTGCTCAGGGGATATTGTCCCTTTCCCCTTCTCCAGGGGACCAAGTATGTCTCTCTTAGGGTCCTCCTTGTTTACTAGCTTCTCTGGCAGTGTGGATTGTAGGCTGGTAATCCTTTACTCTATGTCTAAAACCTACATATGAGTGAGTACATATTATGTTTGTCTTTTTGTGATTGGGTTTCCTCGGAGAGAGAGATTTTCTATATGTGGTCATTTCTCTGATATATGTTTTTTACTGCTGTAGCTGTGTGGACTTAGTTTTAGGGCCTCTGTTCTGTTCCAATGATTGGATATCAATTTTTTTTGTGTGTGATCTTGACCTTTTAACCTCTTTTTTCTATTGGGAATGGAATTTTCCCCTTATTTTGTTGTCAAGTTTGCTGTTGGTACATAGAAAAACTACTGATTTTTTTTGTATCTTGTTAACTTTGCTGAAAATGTTCATAGGTCTAAACATTTTCTTTGTGGTGGAGTCTTGTAAGTATAGGATCATGTTGTCTACAAGTAGGCATAGTTTTACTTTTTCATTTTGTCTATATCCTTTTTCTTTATCTTGTTGTATTGCTCTAGCCAAGACTTCCAGTTATACAGTGAATAAATGCAGGAAAGTGGGCACCTTTGTCATTCTAGATTTCAGAGGAAACACTCTGTTTTCCCCATTTAGAATGCCACAGGCTATGGGTATGTCATACATAACTTACTATGTTGAGTTGTTTCTTCCTGTTCCTCATTTCTCCAGGGCTTTTGTCATGAAGTGATGCTGGACGTTGTGGAAAGCTCATCTGTAGCAATTGATATGGTCGTGTGCTTTTTGCCCTTGTGTCTGCTTATGATCTGAATTATACTTACTGACTGACATATGTCGAACCAACTTTATGGCATATGACACGTACTGTGTTCTTGAGTTTGAATTGTTAGATTTTTCTTTGTTTGCATGCATGTGTTCTGTGTATGGGTGTGTTGTGAGTTTACGTGTGAAGTCTGACAGTTGATATCTCTGTTTTCCTCTATTGTTCTCTGCCTTATTTATTTATTTACTTTTTTGAGACAGGGTCTCATGCTGACCATGGTGCTCCTTGATTAGCTAGACAAATGAGCACTGGGATCTTCTGCCTGTGTCTACCTCCCTCACTGTTGGAGTTTCAGATGTGTGCTGCCACACAGACATTGTGTGGGTGGCATTATACTCATTCTGTAGAAATAGACAAACTGGAAGCACAGTATACCAATGTAAAATATATGACTCTGGAGAAGTCTCCCATTAGCCAGCTGAAAGGAGCAGCTGGTGAGTAGCCTCCAGATTCCCTTGAAGATCATGCTCAGTTTAAAGAAATATATGGCACAGGCAAGCAAACTTTTTTTTTTATGTCATTATTATTTTTCTTCTTTCCTTCAAGACTGGGGTTGGGACTGTGGGTTAAGGGTGGGTGTTGAGTGGTGAGGGCCTCTCTATGTTGTTGTTCAGGCTGATCTCCAATCCCTAGCTGAAGAAATCCAGTCATACCAGCTTTCTAAGTAGCTGGGGCTGCAGGTTTGTGACCTTATTTTTGCTTGGGAAAGGATTTATAGCAAACTTAGAGTCATTTCATTTTCATTTCCATTTAAATGCTTTTCTCCAGTAAAGAGTCATATATATCTGAATGTTGCTTAATAACATAATTGGCAGTGTGCATTTCTCTTCACACAGTAGGTTAAGTGCTAGGAGGAGCCATTAAAGAATTTAAGACTTTTTCCTTTACAAGGCTTCCTGGTGAAGCAAAGTTAATTTAAACTAAAATATAAAAACTTTTGTGCTTTCTTGAAAAATGTATTAATCATGAAAGTCTTAGTTGGTGTTACTGATGTTGGAATGAGGTACCATGACCGAAAACAACTTCAGGAGGAAAGGGTTTATTTAGCTTACACTTCCACAGCACTATTCATCCTTGGAGGAAGTCAGGGCAGGAACTCAAAACAGGGCAGGAATCTGGAGGCAGGAACTGATGCAGAGGGGTTCTGCTTACTGTCTTGCTCCTCATGGTTTGCTCGACTTGCTTTCTTATAGAACCCAGGACTACCAGCCAGGGATGGCATCACCCACAATATTATGGGCCATCCCCCATCAGTCACTAATTTAAAATATGCCTTACAGGCTTGCCTGTAGTCTGATCTTATGCTCTTAGAGGGACATTGTCTCAGCTGAGGTTTCCTCCTCTCAGATGACTTTAGCTTGTGTCAAGTTGATAAAACTAGCCAGAGCAATGAACCTTCTTCATAGAAACTGCATATAGTTATACATATAAAAATTAATATTTGCATCATATTTATAGTTTTCCTCCAAATTCTTTAAAAAAAAAAAACCTCACAGCATTTATTGTCACTCGATAGTAATGTAAGGGTCATCAAACTAAAGTGAAGGTGAATAAATGTTTCAGAAGTACTATCTCCATTCAGATTGTTTTCTTGACTCTGTTTTATGAATCTCTGCTGTATTATCTAATGTGAGGGTCATGTGCTCATCAAGGCCAACAGTCTGTTAGTCTGTCAGTCTCTTGGTCTCTTGGCACACTGACTTGCTCACACAGTCGCATTTGAGTCTGACATCTATTTTGCAAATGTCTGAAGATGCAGCTCATAGGCTGGCTATACTGTCACTGACCACACCCTTGCGCCCCCCCCCCCACCATTGCACACCATAGAGACCTGTAGGAACGTGTGTGCTGCCTAGTGTCTGAATAACACACCAGTAAAGATACTTTTCCTTAAAAAGTAAGTTCAACAAAGTTATACATTTACATTTATATCCCAAGTCACAATATAAAACTTACTTCAAATATACAGTGCAGTGATTTTAATATATTTAGAAAATTGTGCAACTAACACCAAAATCTAGTTTAGAACATCATCTAATATTCTCTTCCTATCTCTGTGAGAAGTCACTCTCTGTTCCCACCTGTCCCCCTTGTCTTGTCACAGCTTCTTGTCATAGCTTCTGTCAACCACCAATCAACTCTAACACACTTTCATTGCTAATATTGATGGCTTTGTAGAATGGTGTTTCAAAAACTATGTACAGGTATTTTACTTTCAGTGTGTGAGTCAGATTCTGTGTCATTCCCCACCAAGAACACTCAATATCATCAATGTTGATTCTCTGTAACTTGGTGGTATTAAATGAAACAGTTCATTATAAAGTCTACTGTCGTTGTTAATCTTGTTCTCATTTTTTTCATAAAAAGTATACTATAATTTTGAGACTTGCCAATAAAGATTTTATCCATTGTTGACTATTCAGCCCTATACTGGGATTTTGATTTGCTATAACATAGACTGGAGATTAATTTAGAGAACTGAATGATTTGGGAGAAGCAGACACCAAAGGAGATGAAGTTTATGAAGGGAAAGATATAAGAAGGTCTGGAAGTGAGCCATGACATCACTGTGGCCTGGTTCCAAGAGTGTAAGGAAGAGAAGAAATCATTTTTGGATATATATGGGAAAATAATTTTATAGGTTATCAGAAGATCAAGGCAAAACATTGGATGCATCTTACAAAAAGTCCTTGGTATGACAAGTGTTTCAGTACTTCTGCAAATTATATCAGTTAAATGTTCCTAATCCAAAAATCACAAATGTGAAATGCTACAAAATCTGGAACTTTTTGATTTCTAGATCAGAGAGGGTCAACCAGTTTTGTTTTTTTCCTTTAATGTCAATGCAACACACAAAAGTATCTTCCACATTTAATCCTAGCATTTGGGAGGCAGAGGTATGTGGATCACCATGTATTCAAGTCCATCCTGAACTACATATTAAGCTGTAAGTCAGCTGTTGTTATTGTGAGACCTTGTCTCAAAAAGAAAGAAAGAAATAAGGAAGGAAAAGAGAAAAGTACATATGTGGTCATGGTGGCATACATCTTGAGATGTAGGTGGTTCCTGTGAGTTCAAAGCCAGCCTGATCCCCTGGTCTGCATAAGTAATTCTAGGCCAGCCAGGGCATACAGTGAAGCCTATCTCAAATTACACAAATTTGTATTTAACAAATCTATATGAATTTTTATACTGAACAAAAGATGCAATTTCTAGAAATGTAGAAAAACTTTAAATTTTAAAGCAAAGTTGTCTGTTTTCTTTTTTCCATATTTTGATTGAAATCTTGTTTCTCCAAAAACTGGGTTGGTAAATAAGTTGTGTTATAACCAAGCTTGGTGGGGGAAACATTTGTTTTGTGCTTAAAATGTGGAACATAGTCCCTGGAAATTCTTGTGATTTTTGAAATACTGTATTTGATTTTTGTTTTGTGTTTTTTTTTTTTTTTTTTTTTTTTTTTTTTTTTTTTTTTTTTTTTTTTTTTGAGACAAGCTCTCTCTCTGTCTCTCTCTCTCTCTGTAACCTTTGCTGTTCTGGAACTCACTATGTACATCTAGCTGGCCTTGAAGTCACAGGGATCAGTTTGCCTCTCCCCCCTTAGTGCTGGGATTAAAGGTGTGCGCTACTATAGTTGGAAGCTTTTATGTGTCTTGCCCAGTTCCTCAGCTGCTTGTAAAATAATCACTCAGAGGCTAATATTGAATATAATTGTTTGGCTGATGGCTCAGGCTTGTTATTGGCTAGCTCTTCTTAAATCAACCCATTTCTAATAATCTGTGTGTCACCACATGACTGTGGTTTACCGGTAATATTCTGTCTGGCATCTTACGTCAATGGCGGCTACATGGCATCTCTTCCACTCTGCCTTCTTTCTTTCTCTATCTCTGTTTGGATTTCCCACCTATCTATATTCTGCCCTGTCAGAGGCCAAAACAGCTTTATTTAACAACCAATAAAAGCAACACATTTGCAGCATATAGAAGGACATTCCACATCACATTACCATGCCTGGCTTCAAAATATATCTTAGTTTTAATATTAGCACATTTGTAATTAAATGGATATTTTTGGATCTTAGGAATTAATGTGGGAAATGATTTATTCTGGGGAGAAAGCACCTGTTTTTCTATTTATTCTTTCCTTATCTCCTAGGTGATTTCCGAGATGCTGCTCTCTATAGGGATGCTCATGCTCTCCGCCACACAAGTCTACACCATCTTGACTGTGCAGATTTTTGCATTCCTGAACCTGCTGCCTGTAGAAGCAAACATTTTAGCAGTAAGTATGATTTATTTATTCTTAATGCTTTAAAGAAGCCATGAATGATGTGATCTTATGTTTATAAACATGCCAAACTATATACAGTTACTTGAAAATTGGCTGTGTTTTATTTTCTTTTGTTTGCTTAGTATCCAGTGTAAATTTCATGTACATTAAGTACCTGATAAATGGTGTGTTTGTTCCTGAAACTGTGTGCCCATACTTACATGCTTGTGTTCTAGTTGAATCTTACTGATTTCTTTAATATCTAGTAGTATGTTTTATTTCCTTCTTTTGAGACAGTTATTGCTATCATAACCCTGGCTGTCCTGAAACATGCTGTGTAGACTAGGCTGGCCTAGAGAGCCACCTGACTCTGTCTCCTTAGTGCTGGGTTTACAGGAGTGTACCACCACACCTGGTTTATTTCTCTCCTCCCTCCCTCCCTGCCTCCCTGCTTCCCTCCCTGCCTCCCTGCTTCCCTCCCTCCCTCCCTTCTTCTCACCCTCCCTCCCTCCCTCCCTACTTTCATAGCAAACATCATGCTGTTGTGAATATAGCAACGTTAAACATGGATGTGCCACTTTGCATTATTTTGTTAATTACAGTTCAATGACATCATTTTAGTTGATCCCAATTTGCCTTTGATTCCATTGTGTGTATTTGTCAGAGAGAATTGGTTACTTGATGGTCAGCAAGGTGAGCATCAGAGAATCACATAGTAAGAAGTGTCATGGATGGATAGATTATACGTAATTGTAGTCAGGAACTTTGGTAATAGAATTACAAGCTGAGTTAAATTCGTGTTCATGTGGTGAGATGACCCTGAGCAAATTACATAACATCTCAGTCCACAGTTAATTGACAATGAAAGTAGAAGTATAGATATACTTTGTAGGTCAGTAGTTTAAGAGTCAGGGCTCTGGTGCCAGACTGCCTTGGTTAGACTCCTGGTTCCCCTAATGGTGTAAGTTGTTTTTACTATTCTGTGTGTATCATGCAAAATGAAGATGATAGTAATAGTTTACATTATAGAGTTGTAAATTAATGAATACCTGTATTCCAAGCCCTGATGATGTTACAATTACTGTTTAAGCTAAAGGTTTTATTTCCAAAAATTTAGCCATAAAAGTGATCAAAGAACAATTATTTGTAGATTGTTCCATTTCCTAGTTTTCAAAGCATACATTTTAAAGTGCTGCTTTCAGACACTTGTATTTTCCCTTGCTCTTTCTACATTGATCTAAGTCAGTTTCTTCATTTTACCTTGGTGTTTTGGGGAGGTGTTAAATGACCTTCTCAGATTCAATACTGAGGTGACCATGGTTGAATAACTAAAATAATGATACTTTAAGAGATTAAATGTCAGTTGTTTTAATTGATTTGAAAGCACTAAAGTATTTTGTGAATCATCTGGAAGTATGAATTATTGTTGCAATAGGAGGAGCAGTCACTCGGTACAGTTCTGGGCTGGGTACCCAAGTCAGAATGAATGATTATAGTTGTATAGTGAGAAACAAAGAGAAAAGCTGGCTGTATAAAGATGTTCAGGTGCTGCATCACCTTGGTCCTGTCCTGTCTGCTATGTTAGCCTGATTTCATGTTTGCTGCCTGAATCAGCTTTCATTGTTGACAGTGACAAGAGCTGAGGGTGAGGCCAAGAGTCTTAGCTGGCAGGTGTCCTGACTGAATGGTGATTATTGTTTAGGAGAGAGAGATGACTCTGCCTTGGCATAGCTATGAGGGTAATGTTGCTAAACTGCAATACTACTTATCTTATACCTCTGGCAGATGATGCAAGAACAGGGTTATCCAATGGGTGATTTGTTCAGGGTAGCATACCTATCTACCTGGGTGACCTCTATGCTTTGTGATTCCTAGGGCTTACTTAATGTTTATATCTTTTTAAAAAAGGACTTATTATTTTTATTTTATGCATATTTGTGAGTGTCTGAATGTATGGTATGTGCACTACATAGTGCCCATGAAGGCCAGAAGAGGGTGTCAGATCTTCTTGAATTAGAGTTATAGGTGATTTTAAACTACTATATGGTTGTTGCTAGGAATGGAACCTGGGTCCCCTGTAAGTGCTCTTAGCCTCTGAGCCACCTCTTCAGCCCCTACAGCTTTTTCTGTATTGTGATTAGTCACATAACTCACCTACTTTGTAAATGTGTTTTCTATTTATGACTTATAGGTTATGAACAACATCTTAACTGCTACTATAGCATAGATTTCATCTGTGTTACAGAAGTTACTTGTTTACTATCTATGCTTTCTTTTACTGCTCTTGTTTCTCTTGTTCTATATAACAGATTAATCATTATTAAATGATAAAGCAGACATCTCACAGTTAGGTCAGTGCTGAGGAATGTGTGTGTGTGTGTGTGTGTGTGTGTGTGTGTGTGTGTGTGTGTGTGTATGTTTGTGTGTATGTTGGAAATGAAACTCAAGGCTTCACGCATGCTAGGTAAGGTCCCTAGCCTTTCTATTGTCTTCTAGAAGCACACACTTTTTATTACAGTAGGAGACTCTTAATACTGTAGCACAAGAACCAATGTCTGATGGAAAATGGAAATTGTTTGAATAACTTGGGCTAGTGAGATGGGTAAAGTGCTTACCCTACAAGTCTGAGACCTGAATCCAATCCCTGAAACCCACATCAAAGTGCACAGGAAGAACTATCTCCACAAAGTTATCTTCTAACTTATGTATGTGCATTATGGCATGTGTGTACCATTCCCAACAATAATAAATTAAATCAAAATACTTAGATAGTTTTAGCTTTCCCTATTATGTGTTACACTGAATTTGGTCCTTAAGTCATTGGTTCTCAACCTGTGGATTGCGACCCATTGTGGGAAGAGAACGACCCTATACATAGGGTTTGCCTAAGAACATCAGAAAACACAGATTACAGCTCATAACAGTAGCAAAATTACAGTTATAAAGTAGCAACAAAAATAATTTTATGTTTGGGGTTCAGCACAACACGAGAAACTGTTTTAAAGGGTCACAATATTAGGAAGGTAGAGAGCTACTGCTCTAAGTGTTCTTTTTATAAAAATTGATGGTTCATAAGAGTATGCATTGATGTTGCTTTTTCTGGGGGCAGATGTCATCTTTCATAGCTATCATCAGAAATCCTGTGAATCTCTTCTACTAAATTAGACCCTTAAAATATAGAGAAAATAAAATGAAACTCTTCTGCTGTAAATTATTTATCTAGAAAATTCCTTGGTAGGGAATAATCTGTATCCAGAAAACAGTAGATGTGTAGTTACAGAATTATTGTTGGTGTTTGATAATACATGAATTTAGAATCAAATTTAAATGGTTTATGTAAATTATATTTATTCTTGTTATTTTAACTGCTGCTCTTTCTATTTTGTGATAATTAAAGTAGTAAATCAGATTTACAGAAATGTTGATTTATATGATTTAATATAAACTCTTAAAATATAATTTATAAATTGATTTTAATTTGATTCTTTTAAATTTTATATTTAGTATAATTTTGAAAATGCAACTCGGACGTTTGAGGACCTTCCAGCAAGATTTGGCTATAGACTACCAGCTGAAGGGTTAAAGGTGAGATGATACACGTGATTTAGTAAGGAGCTTTTAGTGGTCATTTACTGAGTGAAAACATTTCTTAGTATTTATTATCATAAAACCGGAGGTAGTCGTTTGAAAAGATGAAGTTATAAAAGCTGTTATGTGCTATGCATGCATTTTTATATATGTGTGTATACATGTTAAACATCTTAGTTTTTCCGCTTGCATAACACATATGCACACATGTTGAGAGAGTTAGTTAACTATAAATGCTCTAGGCCTATTTAAAAACTAATACATTTGCATTTTGCCAGAGTTCCTTACATATGTTTTAGAATATTTTTTCTTGAGTTTAAGTAATTTTTCTTGAGTTTAAGTAATTGGATTTCAGTAATTTTATTTATGCTTAAAAATGAGTATGTTTTCCTTTTTTTTCCTCTGGCATAATATATAGAAAATCCTTCCTTATTCCAAGGCAGTGTGATATTTTGTTGTATAAGCTAGAATATACATACATGTTTCCAGTTTTCAATCAGCATGGTGTGCAACTCTACAAGAGGCATATCCACTTTTAGTTTTCTTTAAGAGTTTAAATTATTAAAAAAACCGCTGTCAATGTTACGTGATTATTTATCATTGGAGTGAATATTTACACAGACAGGGAAATAAAAGAAAAGGAAAACCTTTCCTTTGTCATACTCTCTATCTAGAGTTAAGTATTACTGGTGACTTACAGGTAATACTTTGGGTCCTTTTCTGAATACGTAGCACTTTTTAGTTCTTTAAAAAAATTGTTACATTTATTTATTTTGTGTGTGTGTGTGTGTGTGTGTGTGTGTGTGTGTGTGTGTGTGTGTGTGTGTACCATGGTGTGCACATGGAGGCCTGAGGATAACCATCAGGAGTTAGTTCTCTCCTTTTTTCATGTGGGTTCCAGGGACTGGACTCAGGTTTTCAGAGTTGGCAGCAAGCACCATCCACAGAGCCATTTCACTTGTCCCTTTTTATTTCTTTCTGTTCATAAGTTTATGACATAAATTTCAAAAAATGTATTATTTGCATGTATGAAATGTTTCTTCTGTGGTTTTACTTGGAAGGGGATGTATGAAAAGATGATGACACTGCTTTATGGATAAAACTCAGAACCAATGTGCAGGCTTCAAAGAGGATTGGTGTTGTAGTTCCTTTTATGCTGTGACAAACACTAAGACCAAAATCAACTAGGGAAGAGGCAGTGTATTTTAGCTTACTGTTAAAAGTCATCATTGAGGGAAGTCTGGGCAGCAGTCCCAGCAGAACTTTGAAGTAGAACTGTTGGTGGAGTATAGTTGTTGGCTCATGGTTATAGCCTAGGACCACTTGTCACAGGTGTGGTGCTGAACTTGTGCACATCAACCAACAGCTAAGAGAATTTCCCACATACATGTCCACAGGCCATCTGATCTGGGCAGTCCTTCAATTGAGACTCTCCTCAGGTGACTGTTGGCTATATCAGGCTGACAGTTAAAACTAACCAGGAAATGCAGCTATTAGAACCTCAGATTACATCAGAATACCTATGTAGTTTTAGTTCAGAATATTCTGCTGCTAATGTGACTTAAGCTACTCTAATGGTGTTATACTTCTTCAGGTCTTGCTTAGGTAGCCATATTGTTGAGGCATCCAGAGCATAGCTTCTCTGTCATTTCTAGTAGACAAAATCTCACAGAAGATTTCCTGGTCCTCTGGCCCCTCTGCTGAGGTGTTCCCTGAGCCTAAGGTACAGGAGTTGTTGTAGATCTTATTTTAGTTTCTGATTCCAAGTTTAGCTATGTCTTTAAAGACCTTGAAATAGGATGAGTATATACATTTTAAAATCTCACAGATAATATCAAACAATTTATTCCCACTGCCAGTGTATGATAATACACTTCTCCCCAAACCCTTGACAGCATGGATTATGGTCAGTTTTCATTCCTGTGATAGCTGAGGAATTTGAACTGCTAGCCTGTCTATCACTCCAGCATAAGGAGCTAGAGGGACTCACTCCAGAACTTTCTTGTCTCATAGGCTTGTTTTAAAGAGTTTTTAAATTATTTATTTTATTTTATTCACTTATTTTATTTTTATGTGTATGGGTGTTTTGTCTGCTTACTTGTCTTCTATGATGTGTGCTTGGTGCCCACACAGACCAAAAGAGGTTGTCGTGCTCCCTGGAATTAGAGGTATACATAGTTGTGAGCTGCTGTGTGGGTACTGGGACTCAAACTCTGGTCCTCAAGAAGAGCAGGAAGTGCTCTTAACCACTGAGCCATCTCTCCAGCTTCAGTTCCCTTAATTCTTAACACTCATATTATTACCTTTTTGTTTTATAAATTTTTATTTAAATTAGAAACAATCTTATTTTACATATCAATCCCAGTTCCCTCTAACTCCCATCCTCCTATGTCCAACCCCCCCACCCCCCATCTACTCCCCAGGGAATGTGATGCCTTCCATGGGGGATCATCAAAGTCTGTCATGGCAGTTTGGACAGGGCCTAGGCCCTCCTCTGTGTATCTGGGCTGAGAGAGTATCCCTCCATGGAGAATAGGTTCCCAAAGTCCATTCATGCCCTAGGGATAAATACTGGTTCCACTACTAGAGGTCTCATAGATTTCCCAGGCTTTCTAACTGATACCCACATTCAGGGGGCCTAGTTTGGTCCTATGCTGATTCCCCAGCTATCAAACTGGGGTCGTTGAGCTCCCACTTGCTCACAAGAGCTGTTTCTGTGGGTTTCCCCAGCATGTTCTTAACTCCTTTGCTCATCACTCCTCATTCTCTACAACAGGATTTCAGGAGTTTGGCTCAGTGCCTAGCTGCAACACCCATATTATATTGCTGTTCCTCTACCTCTATGTAAATAAAGGTTATTTCTAGAAGATATTTTGACAGATTTTTTTTTCTTTTTTATCCATTACCTACAGGGGGAATCAGATACAACTACAAAATATTTCTCTCATTCTGTGGGTTGTTTTTTCACTCTTAATCAGTCCTTCAGTTAATGAGACCTTTTAATTTTCATGAAGCACATATCAGTTTTTTAGTCTTATTTGTGCTGTTAGTATCATATGCAAGAATTCATTGTAATGAAGCTTTCCCTCATGTTATTGTAAAAATTAATTGTGGAAGTTCTAGAAGCAGAATCCTCATGATATTTTTCTTTTTAAACTGCATTTGTGTAATTTTTTAAAAATTACATTTTCTCTTTCACCTACATGTATGTCTTACACCACTTGGCATATAGTACCCAAGGAGGCCAGAAGCAGGTCCGATCCTTCGGGATTGGAGAAACAGACTGTTGTGAGCTGCCATGTGGGTACTAGGATCTAAACCCTGGTCTTCTGGAAGAGCAGCAAATGCTTTACTCACCGTCTTTTTTTTTTTTTCTTTTTGGTTTTTCGAGACAGGGTTTCTCTGTGTAGCTTTGGAGTCTATCCTGGCACTCACTCTATAGACCAGGTTGGCCTCAAACTCACAGAGATCCGCCTGCCTCTGCCTCCCGAGTGCTGGGATTAAAGGCGCGCGCCACCAATGCCCAGCCCTGTCTTATTTTTTGAGACAGGTCTCTCACTAACACCAGAGCCTGTTTTTGCTAGACTGGCTGTCAAGTGACTTCTTGGGATCCCCTGTTTATTTAGCCCTCCTACCCCAAGTGCTGAGGTTATAGGTTTGTGCTGTCACACCTGGCTTTTACATGGTATACTAGTTTGCTTTTAATTGCTGTGAAACACTGTGGCCAAAAGCAACCTGGGAAGAAAGGGTTTATTTGACTTACATACCTCAATGACAGTCCATCATGAGGTCAGGGCAGGGACTAAAGGCAGCAACCTGGAGGCAGGAACTAGAACATAGGTCATAGGACTATTACTTACTGGTTGCTCTTCATGGCTTGCTTAGTTTGCTTATACAATGCAGGATCATCTGCCCAAGGGTGACATTACCCACAGAGGGCTGGGTCCTTCCACATCAATCATTAAGAAACTTGCCCCATAGACTTGCTCATGGAACTCTGATATAGGCAATTCCTTGGTTGTGATTCCATCTTCCCAGATATGTCTAGGTTTGTGTGGAGTTGAGAAAAACCAACTAACACACTTGGATGCTGGAGATCTGAACTCAGGTCCCTGTGCTCTCACAACAAGCATGTTCCCCACTGAGCCATCTCTCCAATCCTCATACTTCTTCATTTATAATTTAAGTACACACTTAAAACAGTTGTCAGCTTCTGAAAATAGTTTTCCCACAGTTCTCTTTGAGCAATCTTACCAACATGAGTGGATATACAAGTTACATTCACTATTTATAAACTACTATATTTGATAAACTTAAAACTTGTAAGGGGAACATTACTTTGTAAGTATTCATTTTTATATGTATGAATGTTTTGCCTGTATGTATGTATGTATGTATGTATGTATGTATGTATGTATGTATGTATGTGCACCATGTGTGAGCAATGTCTGTGGAGGCCAGAAGAGAGTACCAAATCCCGTAGAATTTGACTTAACAGGTTGTTGTATGCTGCCCTGTAGGTTCTGGGAACCAAACCCAGGTCCTCTGCAAGATCCATAAATGCTCTTAATTGCTGAGCCATCTCTCCAACCCTGGGAAGGAGCTTTTTCTAATATCTTTCTGCTATAGATAGTCCTTTGCATCCATATTCATGAGTTGTGCATATGGAGTCAAGTAATCATGTGTACTTTGAATGAGAATGCTCCCATAGGCTCATATTTGCACACTTAATTCACAGTTGGTGAGCTCTTTGGAAAGATTAGGAGGTGTTGTTATTGGAAGAGGTGCATCATGCCAGGACTAGTATGTCTCCCTTTCTCTGCCAATGGGAGAGAAAGGGAGACATACTCTTAACTACTGCTCCAGCACCTCCCTGCATGCAGCCATGTGTCCGTCCTTGCCCCCTCTCCTGGCACGATGATCTTTGACTACCCTCTGAAACTGTAAGCAAGTCACCAATTAGATGCCTTCTTTTATTAGAGTTGCCTTGGTCTTGGTGTCTCTTCACAGCAGTAGAACAGGTGACTAAGATCCATGGATCATACACTTTTGCAGAAATTGTATCTGGTTCAGTGAGATGGATCAGTGTTAGATAAAGGCACTTGGATGCCAATCCTGATAATTAAAGTTTGATACTTGTGGCAGAAGGAGAAACTCCATTCCTACAAATTGTGCTTTGACCTCTACAGTTATGCCACCATATATAATATATATTATATGTGGTCATATAATATGCACATATAATAAATAAATACAAATGTAATAACAACTGAAAAATACTGTGAATTGTTGTTAACATTTACATCTGTATTGGCCATATATAGATAGCATTTTCTTTTTGTGGTTACCTAGACAATGTAGTAACATTTACAGCTATTTCTATATCATTTGTTATATCATGGTAGGTATCATGGGTAAACCTAGACTGTGCATACATTCTGCACACCAACTATGACATTTAAGAGACTTGGGCATTTATAGATTTGCTGTCTACTTGGGATTCTGGAAACAATACCACATGGATTCTGAGGTAGGTCTCCTGGTATAGGATATAAGTGTCTCAAGGGTATAATCTTTGTCTCACAGCACTTAGACTGTCTGGTAGTGTTTGCCTTATGATAGATGTTTAATAAATCCTTGGTCATTAAGTACAGTAAAATTGTAATTCATGCTTCTCATTTAAGTAAGTTAAAGAATAGTAAATGATACGTGTGTGTGTGTGTGTGTGTGTGTGTGTGTGTGTGTATAGAAAGTTGAAAATAATGTTCCCAAGATCCTGAGTATATTGAATATAAGGAAGTAGATTGACGTTAACCCTGGCTTTTTTTGTGTCTACCTTGATGCCTTGCTTAGTTTATTTCTGTTTTAAGTATTGGATGGGTCATGTAGGCTAAAAGTGCAGGGCTACCCAAAGGCATTTGACATCAGAGGGACTATAACTGGAATCACAACTGTTCACAAATTGAAATAACACATTTACAAAACTGAATAAAATCATATATTTATAAAACATGCATTTCTTGTGGTTTCTGGCATACTAATGATATAATAAGAGAATCTACTTTGCAAGGACATCTGAAAGTTATCCTTGCATTAAAACAAGAAATCTTTTAAAAATGATATTTTAATTTTTGATGATTTTATGCATATATGCAGTGTATTTTGAACATTATCCACCATTACCTTTTAATATCCCCCTTACTACTGTAGATCCCCTTATTTTTCCCAGGTAGTCCCTCTGCTATGTTTATATCTCTGTGTGCATTATCTTATTCATAGAACTAAAGGTATTGTGTGTTCATGATTGCATCAGCCACGTCATATCTAGAAGACATTGTTTCATAGCCCTCCTCCATCCTCCAGCTCTTACAGTCTTTCTGCTCTATCTTCTATGATGTCCTGTGGGTCCTGGTGGGGATGAATTAGATATCCTGTTTAGGGCTGAGCACTCAGCAGTCACTTACTGTCAGTGTTCTTACCTCTTGTGCATCTCTGTTAACTGTCAACCAGCACAAAAAGAAACTCTGTGCAAGGTGGAGAATAGCACCAGTCTAACAGTAGATACACAAATAGGTAGAAGGGAATTTGGCTACTTGTCCCTTTAGCTTGACAACAGTAGTCCTCCTAATAGGCTTGTGACCTCCCTTACTGTAGCCTTTTGCTCAAGTTTATAGTAGCAGGTATATATTCCTTCCCATGGAGTAGGTCTCAAATCCAACCAAAAAGCAGTCGTTCACTTTCAAAACAGTCATGCCACTGTTCCTGGCAAGTCATTATTTCCCTATGCAGGATCCATGGTGGGTACAACTATTAATGTCTTTTCTTGTCCTCTGACCTGCATAGCAGTATCTGCCACTGTAAATGCTAGTCAGTTGGGAGGAAGTTTCCATCTCAATTCCAGTTTGATTTATCTATTTGGGTATCCATGGTATGTGATATCTTGTGATATCTTCAGTAATAGGGCCTTATCATCTAGTTCTGGTAGGTTACTTTTCTATTGCTGTGAAGAGACACTATGACCAAGGCAACTTAAAAAAGTCTCTTTTGAGACTCTCTAATCTCTTTGGGGGCTGGGGGTTATTGATGGGTTAGACTGTGCTAGAGGCTTCAGCCTTTGCATCAGAAGCAGCTGGACTCTTCCCATCGCTCCTTGGCAGGGTGAGAAATCTTTTCTTTATTTTTGTTTTTATTTTTTTTATTTTTTTAATACATCAGAATTTTATTGCTTGGAGAATACAACATATGAAATCACAAGAACATCAAAATGAAAAGTCACTAGGTTTCAAACACAGAATACATTACCAGATGCAGTAAAATATTAATTAACCTGAAGTCTACATCAGAAAGAAAAAGGTATGGAAAAACACCTAAATTGTTTACTTGAGAAACATACACTTAAAACAAAGTAGAAGAATGTTCCAGTACGAATTAAAAAAGCCAACAAGGACTAACTTTTTTTATGTATATATATATTTTATATTTATATAAAAAGACCAATAATGACAGTATGCTATGCATCAATAGCAGCAACAGCTTTTCCAGGTTCTGCAGTCATTTAAACAAAATTGTAGAGACATCCAGCACTCTCCATAAAAAAAAAAAAAGTAAAAAACAAAATCCCAGAAAAACAGCACAGTTCTGTTACCCTTGTGGTATCTGGCACCATTTTTTTTTTTTTAAATTAGCTTCTCTATCATCATCTGGAAGGAAACCATTCTGAGCAACATCATTACAAACAGCTCTAATAAAGCATGGTCACTACTATGTATCATAAAGCAGGTCCACATATGAGTGAGTACATATCATGTTTGTCTTTTTGTGATTGGGTTACCTCACTCAGAATGGTTTCTTCAAGTTCCATCCATTTTCCTGCAAATTTCAAGATTCCATTGTTTTTTTCTGCTGAGTAGTACTCCATTGTGTAAATGTACCACATTTTCTGTATCCATTCTTCATTTGAGGGGCATCTAGGCTGCTTCCAGTTTCTGTCTATTACAAATAATGCTGCTATGAACATGGTTGAACAGATGTCCTTGTTATATGAATGTGCTTCTTTTGGGTATATGCCTAGGAGTGAAATTGCTGGATCTTGTGGTAGACTGATTCCCATTTTCTTGAGGAGTCGCCATACTGATTTCCAAAGTGGTTGTACAAGTTGGCACTCCCACCAGCAGTGGAGGAGTGTTCCTCTTTCTCCACATCCTCTCCAGCATAAACTGTCATTGTTATTTTTGATTTTAGTCATTCTGACAGGAGTAAGATGGTATCTCAGAATTGTTTTGATTTGCATTTCCCTGATGGCTAAGAATGTTGAACACTCTCTTATGTGTTTTCCAGCCATTTTAGATTCCTCTATTGAGAATTGTCTATTTAGTTCTGTACCCCATTTTTTAATTGGATTGTTTGGTGTTTTTGAGAATAGCTTCCTGAGTTCTTTGTATATTTTGGAGATCAGCCCTCTGTCAGATGTTGGATTGGTGAATATCTTTTCCCAGTCTGTGGGCTGTCGTTTTGTCTTGTTGACTGTGTCCTTTGCCTTACAGAAGCTTCTCAGTTTCAGGAGGTCCCATTTATTAATTGTTGATCTCAGTGCCTGTGCTACTGGTGTTATGTTCAGGAAGCGGTCTCCTGTACCAATTAATTCAAGGGTATTTCCCACTTTATCTTCTAGTAGATTCAGTGTGGCTGGGTTTATGTTGAGGTCTTTGATGCATTTTGACTTAAGTTTTGTGCAGGGCGAAAGGCTTGGGTCTATTTGTAGTCTTCTACATGTTTGCATCCAGTTATGCCAGCACCATTTGTTGAAGATGTTCTCTTTGTTCCAGTGTATATATTTGGATTGTTTGTCAAAAATCAGGTGTTCATAGGTGTGTGGGTTAATTTCAGGGTTTTCAACTCTATTCCATTGGTCTACCTGTCTATTTTTGTGCCAATACCAAGCTGTTTTCAGGACTGTAGCTCTGTAATAGAGCTTAAAGTTAGGGATGGTGATGTCTCCAGAAGTTCCTCTGTTGTACAGGGTTGTTTTGACTATCCTGGGTCTTTTGTTTCTCCATATAAAGTTGAGAATTGTTCTTTCAAGGTCAGTGAAGAAATGTGTTGGGATTTTGATGGGGATTGCATTGAATCTGTAGATTGCTTTTGGCAAGATTGCCATTTTTACTTGATCCTGCCTATCCAAGAGCATAGGAGATCTTTCCATTTTTCTGGTATCTTCTTTAATTTCTTTAGAGACTCAAAATTCTTATGGTCCAGGTCTTTCACTTTTTTGGTTTGTGTTACTCCAAGGTATTTTAGGTTGTTTCTGGCAATTGTAAAGGGTGATGCTTCTCTGATTTCTTTTTCCACCAATGTGTCATCCGTATATAGTAGGGCTACAGATTTTTTTGAGTTAATTTTATATCCTGCCACTTTGCTGAAGGTGTTTATCAACTGTAGGAGTTCCCTGGTTGAGTTTTTCAGGTCACTTATGTAGACTATCATATCATCTGCAAATAGTGAGAGTTTGACTTCTTCCTTTCTGATTTGTATTCCCTTGATCTCCTTTTGTTGTCTTATTGCTTTAGCTAGAACTTCAAGGACAATATTGAAGAGGTATGGAGAGAGTGGACAGCCTTGTCTTGTCCCTGATTTTAGAGGAATTGAATTGAGTTTCTCTCCATTTAATTTGATGTTGGCTCTTGGCTTGCTGTATATTGCTTTTATTATGTTGAGGTATATTCCTGTTATCCCTGATTTCTCCAGGACCTTTGTCATGAAGGAATGTTGGATTTTGTCAAAGGCTTTTTCGGCATCTAGTGAGATGATTGTGTGTTTTTTTTTCCTCAGTCTGTTTATATGGTGGATTACATTGATGGATTTTCTTATATTGAATCATCCTAGCATCTCTGGGATGAAGCCTACTTGATCGGGATGGATGATTTCTCTGATGTGTTCTTGGATTCGATTTGCCAATATTTTATTGAGAATTTTTGCGTCAATGTTCATGAGGGATATTGGTCTGTAGTTTTCTTTCTTAGTTCTGTCTTTGTGTGGCTTGGGCATCAATGTTATTGTGGCTTCATAAAGAGTTTGGTAATGACTCTTCTGTTTCTATTGTGTGGAATACTTTGAGGACAATTGGTATTAGCTGTACCTTGAATTTCTGGTAGAATTCTGCAGTGAAGCCATCTGGCCCTGGGCTTTTTTTGGTTTGGAGACTTCTAATGACTGCTTCAATTTTATTAGAAGTTATAGGTCTATTTAAGTTGCTTATATGTTCTTGATTTAATTTTGGAAAGTGAAATCAGTCCAGAAAATTGTCCATTTCCTTTAGATTTTCAAATTTTGAGGAATATAGGTTTTCAAAGTATGACCTGATGATTCTCTGGATTTCCTCTGTGTCTGTTGTTATGACCCCTTTTCATTCCTGATTTTATTAATTTGCATGTTCACTCTCTGCTGTTTGGTAAGTTTGGATAAAGGTTTGTCTATCTTGTTGATTTTCTTGAAGAACCAACTTTTTGTTATATTGATTCTTTGTATTGTTCTCCCAGTTTCCATTTTATTGATTTCAGCCCTCAATTCAATTATTTCCTGGCATCTGCTCCTCTGGGGTTTATTGGCTTTTTTGTTTTCTAAAGCTTTCAGTTGTGCTGTTAATTCTCTAGTCTGATTATTTTCCTGTTTCTTCATGTGGGCATTTAGCGCTATGAACTTTCCTCTTAGCACTGCTTTCAGAGTATCCCATAGGTTTGGATATGTTGTGTCCTCATTCTCATTGAATTCTAGGAAATCTTTAATTTCTTTTTTTATTTCTTCCTGGACCCATGAATTGTGCAATTGGGTGTTACTTAATTTCCATGAGTTTGTAGGTTTTCTGTAGTTCTTGTTGTTGTTGAATTCTTATTTTAAAGCATGGTGGTCTGATAAGACACAGGGGGTTATTTCAATTTTTTTGTACTTGTTGAGGTTTGCTATGTTGCCAAGTATGTGGTTGATTTTAGAGAAGGTTCCATGTGGCGCTGAGAAGAAGGTAAATTGTTTTGTATTTGGGTGGAATGTTCTATAGATATCTGTTAAGTCCAATTTCGCCATAACTTCTATTAGTTCTTTTGTTTCTTTGTTAAGTTTCTGTCTGGTGTTCCTGTCCAGTGGTGAGAGTGGGGTGTTGAAATCTCCCACTATAAGTGTGTGCGGTTTTATGTATGATTTGAGTTTTAGTAAAGTTTCTTTTACAAATGTGGATGCCTTTGTATTTGGGGCATAAATGCTCAGAATTGAGACTTCATCATGATGGATTTCTCCTGTGATGAATAGGAAATGACCTTCTTCATCTCTTTTGAATGATTTTAGTTTAAAGTCCAATTTGTTGGATATTAGGATTGCTACCCACGCTTGTTTCTTGGGTCCATTTGATTGGAAGATCTTTCCCCATCCTTTAATTCTTTGGTACCGTTTGTCTTTGAGGTTGAGGTGAGTTTCTTGTATGTAGCAGAAGGAAGGATTCTGTCTTCTTATCCATTCTGCTAATCTGTGTCTTTTTATAGGGGAGTTAAGTCCATTAATGTTGAGGCATATTAATGACCATTGTTTATTGTCCATTCTTGTTTGTTTTTGATTTGGTGATAGTGGCAAGGTTATGTGTAGGATTCTATCCTTTTTTTCTTTTGACTGTTGGTAAATTGGGATTATCTATTGCCTTGTTTTTCTGGTTGTAGTTAACTTCCCTGGGTTGCAGTTTACCTTCCAGTACTTTCTGTTGTGCTAGATTGTTTGAATCTGGTTTTATCATGGAATATCTTGTTTTTTCCATCTATAATGATTGAAATCTTTGCTGGGTATAGTAGTCTGGGCTGGCATCCATGGTCTCTTAGTGTAGATAAAACATCTATCCAGGACCTTCTGGCTTTCAGAGTTTCCAAGGAAAAGTTAGGTGTGATTCTGATAGGTTTGCCTTTATAGGTTACTTGACCTTTTTCCTTTGCTGCTCTTAATATTTTCTCTTTGTTGTGTATGCTTGGTGTTTTGATTATTATGTGGCGAGGTGACCTTTTTTTTTTTTTGGTTCAGTCTATTTGGTGTTCTGTAGGCTTCTTGTATTTTCATTGGCATGTCTTTCTTTAGGTTGGGAAAGTTTTCTTCTATGATTTTGTTGAATATGTTTTCTGCGCCTTTGAGTTGGATTTCTTCACCTTCTTCTATACCTATTATTCTTAGGTTTGGTCTTTTCACAGTATCCCATATTTCCTGGATATTTTGTGTTAGGTATTTGTTGGACTTAAGATTTTCTTTGGTTGATGAATCTATTTCTGCTAGTGTGTCTTCAACTCCTGAGATTCTCTCTTCCATCTCTTGTACTCTGTTGGTTATGCTTACATCTGTAGTTCCTGATCATACCCAGCTTTTCTGTTTCCAGCATTGCCTCAGATTGTGCTTTCTTTATTGTCTCAATTTCAGTTTTTAGGTCTTGAACTGTTTCTTGTATTTTTTGGTTTGTTTTGTCTTCAATTTCTTTAAGGGATTTTCTCATGTCCTCTTTGAGGTCCTCTATCATTTTCCTGAAGATGTTTTTAAGGTCATTCTCTTCTGGTTCATCTCATCGTGATGTTGAGGTCTTACTGGTGTATGGTTCCTAGTCTCCGGTGGTGTCATATTGGTTTTCTGTTGTTGGATGTGCTTTTACCTTGTCCTCTTCTCATCCTTTCTTCTGGTGGGTGTAGCAAGTGTTTCTCGTTCTCCTGGTGGGTGTGGGACCACGGTTCCCTTCTGGTAGATGCAAACAGATCCAATACTTGGATGTCGGTCCTCTTCTTGTGGATGGAGGTGTCACTGTTACCTGGGTGTCGGCAATGTCCGTGCGTGCCAGGTCCCACTGGGCGGGCAGTTGGAGGTAGAGCTGTCACCAGGCCTCGAGGTGTCTGATACCACTGCTGAACTCCATATGACCATACGGAGTGACCCTTGTGTCAGATGACTCTGAGCAGCGATGACGAACTGGAACTTGAAACAGTTCCTGGCCTACCTGGGCCGGTGGATGGAGGCCGGGCTGCCTCTGGGTGATCATTGTTTGGAACCCACCACAGCCCCCGTACTGGGTCTAGCAGGCACGTCGCTTGCCTCAGATGACGCTGAGCAGCGATGACAAACTGCGAGAAATCTTTTCTTAAAAACAATTATTTTGCTCTCCTGTTTTTTGGAATGAAAGTATTGAAATAAAGTAAGAGTTATATTGACTCATAGGTTTTGTAGATGGTGCACTTTCATGTTGTCAGTTCCTCTTTTGGTACCTTGTAATCCATTTTTTTTTGTAACTTGTAATTAATTTTTAAAAATTATTTTTATGTGTGTGTAATTTTTCCTACATATTTGTGTAGTGCCCATGGAGGCTGGAAGGTGTTGTCAGATACCCTGGAACAAGATTTATGGACAGCTGTGAACTGTGCTACTAGAATATCTCTCCTCTCCCTTGTGACCCCTGCTTAGGTGATTCTATGAGTTTTGTTCTTCTGTTGTACTTCTTGACCCTTCTGGCTCCTACAATTTTTCCTCCTCTTATTAGTCAGGGTTCCCTGGGCTGAGAAGAAACTACTCAATATTCACCAACCAGTGGAATAACTTGTGATATATAACTAGAAATGAAAGGGACACACACACACACACACACACACACACACACACACACACACACGTTTTACAGTAGGCTAAATTTCAAAAGTACTGTACAGAAAGTAGTCTACAAAAGCATTTACTGTATTGTATATTTCTGTTTGTATTAAGTGTAAAACTAGGCAAAATCAAATATAAGCTGTTGAAAGTCCTAATGGAAGTACTGACTAACAGGGAGGGTTGAAGAAGCTTCTGAAGTGCTGTTAATTTATTTTCCGATACAGATGTGTCAGTATAGGATAACTCATCAGGCTGAAAGACGTTTATGCAGTTCATTTTATGAATATCATAGTCCTAAAAGCTTTTATAACATATGAATATATTGTAACTATATTGTATTATGCACTTAATTATATGTTTGATGATTTGGGGATGTCAGTTAGCATGCACTATTATTTTCTTCTTCCTCATTTACTTATCAGAAGACTAAAATAATAAAGATATTTCCTAGGTCTTAGCAGTTCCTTAGGCTTCCTACATGGTAAGTAGCTCTCTAAAGTACTCCTGTCAGAAGCGAGGTGAGAGAAGATCCTTAGAGAAGAGGAAACATTCTTTTAATAAGGAGACAGTGGACCTGGAGATTGGTACTAAGCATGGGATCTGGCTGATGGTGCACCTTCTTGACCACTCTTCTTTTAGGAGCCAGAGAGATCTGCCAATTTGTCCAAGATCACTCTGCTTCTGGTAGGCTTTGTGGATGAAACAGAGTCAGTTGCACTTAATTTTAAGTGACTCATATTTGAGGCTAGAATAGTAAGCTATTTTAGCAAGTTATTCTCCTCAGTATAACCCATAAGGAAGATAACATGGTAAGCAAGTTAAAGCAAAAAAAAAATTATTTAAACGACTTTTAGTGTATGTGTTTTTGAACTTTATATATTTCTTGTGTTAAAAATATTACTTGCTATATACTAGATTCATATAAAAAAGATTTATAAGCTAACATTTTTTTCTATTTTCATTCTTCTATGTATTTTTCTGGTCCCTTCAACCTCCTAAGTAGTTGGGATCCAGTCTTCTGCTAGAGCCTCTAGTTCTATAGGTCTTCACTTGAGTTCTTTGCCTTCTTAGTATATACTGAGTTTAGTTACTGTCATAAATGAGTTGAGAAGGAATTACTGCCTAATGATTTGGATTAAAGTGTCTGCAGAGAGGCATCCAGATGATTCAGGGTATAAACATATATGAAGAAAATAGCCATTCTGAAAATGGCCACAGTTCTGTTTCTCTGACATTCAAAACCAAGTATTATATGTAGTCAAGAGAGCTATTTTGTGGGTGAATGAATGATTGATACTTTACACTCCTGGAGCAGGTGCTAGCTCTGTCTTATCATAAGCTAAGCAATACAGCTTAAGGCAGAAGTGATCTCTAAATTCTAAGAATTGGTTCATGGGACAAATTCCAATACCATGCAGAACTAAGAAGATACCATGTCATAGTTCCCTTTGCTTATTTCTTTTTAAAAATAAGTTTGATAATTTCAGATTGATTGATTCACTGTGTCAAGATCATTTGGTTTTTGTATTTCAGTTTGTTAATACAACTTTTCAAATTAATACATTGATGTTAGACCACTGTGCATTTTGGGGAAAGCAATTTTCTGCTTTCTAATTAAATTTTTAAATAGTTACCTTGCTAAGCCTTTTGCAATATTAATTAAATTAAAAGTATTGTTTAAGTTCATATTTAAATTGATGGATTTCATTTTTATTTTCATACACCTATGGTATTATATTCTGTTCTTGTTGATTCCTATCTCTGGTGATCTCTTCTTGCCTGTCCTCTTCTTATCTCCCAAGTAGTCCTTCCTTCTGTGTTCACATCATACATATTTCATTACTTTCTCTTCCACCTTCTCCCAGCTTGTAAGATTTCTTGTTTTCTCCATCATGGTCCTCTTACGGTTTTCATCCCCCCCCCCCCCCCCGCAACATGCTCTGTATGTGTGTGTTTGTGTGTGTGTGTGTGTGTGTGTGTGTGTGTGTGTGTGTGTCTGTCTGTCTGTCTGTCTGTCTGTCTGTTCTGAATTCCATATATGAGAAAAAAAATGGACTATTTCTGAGTCTGCCTTGTTTTGCTTAATATAGTTTTATCCTGAAAATATCAGGATTTTACTTTTCTTTACAGCTGAAGAAATTCCATTTTATATCTTCATTTTTAAACAAATACATAACTTTTGTGTATATAGTATGATCTTAAAAATATTTACCTTATTCGTGACCTTGACTTTTGTATAACTATTAAAAACAATATAGAAAGCTGGGTGGTGATGCTGCATACCTTTAATCCCAGCACTCAGGAGGCAGAGGCAGGTGGATTTTTGAGTTCGAGGCCAGCCTGCTCTACAGAGTGAGTTCCAGGAAAAGCAGGGCTACACAAAGAAAACCTGTCTCCAAAAACAAAACAAAAATGAAAACAACAAAAAAGAAATTAACATATCTGTACATATGTATACACACACACACACACACACTCAGGAGAGCACTGTTATAGAAAACATTTTATTTATAATGCAATGTATGCCTTTTTCTTGTTTGTTATTGTAAAAGGTAAAAGCTGCCTTTAAAAAATTTCTTGGTTTAGAAATGTTATTGTTGGGAAATAGTACCAGCATGTTAGGAGTGGCCATCTTTGGTGTAATTGTCTTATGTGTAATCCTAAAAATGTTAATATTCTGAAAAGCTAAACCTATTAAAAAATGAAATAGTTATGAACACAGATTATACCTTAAAACTTCTGGGATTGTGAACTACTGTAACTTCCAGAAAGTCCACACAGAGTAGTGTAAAGTACAGGAGACCGTGGAAGACATCTGTGGGGGTGACACACAGAGTAGTGTAAAGCACAGGAGACTATGGAAGCCGTCTGTGGGGAGACACACAGATTAGTGTAAAGCATTGGAGACTTTGGAAGCCATCTGTCGGGGTGAGCTAACTGACTTATTAAGTGAAACAAAAATGACTTACTACTGATTCTTTTTCAGGGTTTTTTGGTTAACTCGAAACCAGAGAATGCTTGTGAACCCATAGTGCCTCCACCACTAAAAGACAATTCATCCAGCACCTTCATCGTATTGATTAGAAGACTTGATTGTAATTTTGATATAAAGGTAATATTTTCCTTTTGATAAGATTTTTTAGGTATCTAATTTAAATTCTTCCCCTTTCAGGAAAGATTAAAGTCAGTGTATGAAATTATTCAGATTAAAATAAGAATGAAGCCAGTCCAAGGAAATTACAAATTGTTGAAAAGAAGACTAGGGAGAAATTTTATTTAAGTGTCATTTGTTACAAAGTGAACTTTAGGCATTTCATGGCTAGTGGAAAAGGGGAAAAGGAAGATGCTGTCTATTTTAGGAGGCTTAGTTTTAGACTAAACTTTTACAGTTTAGACAAAATGCTTACCTTTAACCTTTTTTCAACACTGACATGGAAATCTCTTTTGTACATTTAGTCCATCCCTGTATTGGATTTTGTCTCCCTACAGGTGGGGGAAGCTGACATTTCAGATAGTTAAGCAGAGCTCTCTGTAGAACTTCTATCCCTTTTGGATTTATTATTTAATAATAATAATAATAATAATAATAATAATAGTAATAACAACAACATGGTGTCTCTATGTAGCCTTGACTGTTCTGGAACTCTCTATATAGACTAGTCTGGCCTCAAGATCACAGGGATCCATCTGCTTCTGCCTCTTGACTGCTGGGATTAAAGGCACACAGCAGTATGTCCTGCTCTCACTATTATTAAAAGGAAAATTTCTTAGGTCAGCTTTGTTAGCCTGAGTTAATTTGAGCAAAGTAGAACAAAAATGATCTGTGAGCCAGGTACCTTCTAGAATCACAGCTGACTGTGAGACTGCTACCCAGCACCACCATCAGTCAGTCAGCCATGATGAAGACATGGAAGTGAGGCATAGGGAACAGCTTAAGTGGCTGTAGTTAGTCAATTAATTAGTCATTTGAGGGTAGTTTAGTCAGCCCCCGGGGCTCCAGCACTCACAGAGCTCAGTACTGGGATAGAGTTCTATACTGTTTGGTCTACTGGATCCAGTTGGGATCTCAGAGCAAAGATTAATTTCATTTATAGCTCTGTTACCAGTAATGTGCTAAGGTGTGGTTTCAGTTTGTTGTGGATCAACTGGGAGAATAACCTTGTTGAGCCTGTATGAAACAACATCTTGATGTTATAACTAGGTACACTCAAAACTCTCACAGAGTAGACACTGGATATTATTTTAATACATCTTACATAGTTTGATCATACTTGGTCTGTTCAACCAGAAAAGCCATTCTGAACTTTGACTCTTAACTTTCATTACATGGAAGAAATGACACCTCTATAATAAACTCATTAAAAGAATAAGATAATAATTATAAAGGAACCTGAAAATACAAGAATTTGTCCAGGATAAGTCTCATTGTTATTGTATATTAGTTCCACATTTAGACTCTCAATTGCCTTTCATGAGAAACCAGTTAGTGTGTGAGTCAGAAGAATTGCTTCTTCTTAGTTATTTATGTAGTTTTAACTTAAACCAGTTCAATATTTGACCCAGAAGTAAACTTAGTACAGATTGTCTCAACCAAAATAAGATGTAATAACACATTAATTTTTGCTAGGAAGAAATAAAACTAAACCACTGGTATTGGCTCAGTATTCATTTCTGACTCAGTACAGTCTTCACTAAGAAGCTAGGGTGTTACATTGTTGCTCTAACTTTTCTTGTTAGATGGAGACTGGAGACAGGTGATCTGGAAGTGAGGGAACTACTGTTCTTATGTAAGATTGGGATAGGCAGGCAGGCTTTTAGCTTAACCTATGCCTTAATGCATTCTAACCATGAGTCTGAGTGTGTCTAACACCTGCCCCTGCTTTCCATCGACTGCCTTTAATTTTGTGTGCAGCCACACTACCTTTTTGAAGCTTCTCCATTTGTGGGTATGTTGACAGCACCTTTATGTTTTACATAATTTTCTCAGTCCAAGATTTTTGTTCAAGATGATTGTTATCTATTTACGTGGTTATTTATGTGTTACAAACATGTTACTTACTCTGGAAGCCTCACTTCCTTATCTTCCGTCTCTGGGTTACTAATCAAGGGTTACTAAATCAAACTATGCAGTAGTCAGCTTTCTGCCTTTGTGCATAAGGCATCCTTAGAGAATATATATGTGGGAGGCAAGAGAGACGTCTTGGTAGTCAGAGTGCATATTTGTAGAGGACCTGGGTTTGATTCCCAGCACCCACATCAGGAAACTCATACCTGCCTGTAACTCTAGCTTCTGGATATCCCATTCGTGCCTCTAGCCTCTGAGGGAACCTTTACTTGTGTACACATACCCCAAACACAGACACATACATATATTTAAAAATTAAACTAAATCTAAAAGAATGTATGTATGGAAAACATGTAGAAGTGTTTAAATCAAGCCATTTTCATTTTCATTTTAGGAAGGAAGATGTTAATGTTTTTTCCAAATTAAATTTTACCATATAGACACAGTCTCAATGGATGAAATTTTAGTTGGTTGTGCAGGATTTTTTTTTTAAATATTAATTTTTCTTTAAAGATGTGCTTAATGACTCAGGTGATTTCCACTGATTTTCATCTTCATAGTTGTATTAAATACAGGGGCATCAGTTTGGGGGAAGAAGTGATTATAATCAAGACCTGAAAATAAATTATATGCATTTGAATCCCAGATGCCTGTCAGTGCCTTGAATGTAAGATGCAGGCAGTAGGTGTTAACTGTTGGTGTTTCACCATTTTCCTGTTTTAGACAAATATAATAAGAGCAAAAGTGACAGTTTTAAAGGAATTAGTTACTGGTAAAGGACATTGATTTAGTGACTAGGTATCAATCATAAAATTGTGCTGTTGATTAAAAAAGGCAGTTTAGTTTCATTAGCATGTAACAAAGAAAATGCAGGTTATTACTAACAGTAGTAATTATGTACCACCTATCAAACTAGTTTAAGGAAGGGTAAAATCATCTTAGTTTCTGGAGGAACAAGTGTAATTTTATCTCAGATAATTTCTGATGAATAAGTATCAGCCTTTGATAAAAAAATCACTGTATTGTTCTGAGCTTCCAGATGGATTATTATATACAGCTTTATATTACATATAGAATTTAATAATTTACAATGTAGATATAGAACTTTTTTCTGAATTTACATGAATATATTTCAAGTAGTTGATAGTGGTCCATTTATGCCTATTTGTAATTTCATTGAATACATTGGCTTAAGCAAATGTTAGAAAACAAACTCATTTGCATGTTCCTCAAACACAGTATACTCAGATTACTCTGATGTCCCGTAATGAATAATGTTTAGGCAAGAAGAAAATATGTAACTTACGAGAAAGATGACTTATGTCACCAAACTGTCAATGAGAGTAAAACATCCTGTTAAAGCTGCTTACAGGGTCTAAGATTCCTTGGGGAGCAACTTGTAGGAGTTAGTTTATCTGGCACCATGTGGGTTCTAGAGAGTTAGCTCATAGTCAGGCCTGGCAGCAAGCTCCTCTCCTTGAGATAAGGTCTTACTTTGTAGCCATGCTGGCATGACATTTGCTGTGCAGTCCAGTCTGTTCTTAGACTTGCAGTGATTCTTCTGCCTTCACCTTTATCTTGTACTTCAAACCCTTATGAAAAGAAACATTGTTTCTTCAGATCAGGGGAAAACCACAACAAAGCATTTTCTGCTTGTTGGTTTTTTTCTTTTTTTCTTTTTCATCTTCACACTGCTCTTGTAAAATTTATTTTTAAAATGCTATACATAAAATTGATCTTTTCTGTGCTGGGCATTTCATAGCACTCAAGGAAAAGTTGCTGAATTTGAAAGTGTGTGTAGATAGAAAAGTATAGTATAATTAATTACAGTTTGACAATGTCTTCAAAAAAGTGCACAGAAAACAGTAGCATGGGTTTTCAAGTTTGGGCAAGACTCCATGGAAGAGTCTGCAACTTAGTAATAACAGAATTACAATACACCATTTAGGTCAGAATTATAGAGTGCATGAGGCACCGGAGGGCACCAGAGAAGGCCCTGCACCTACAAAAGTGTGCCTATCTGCTTCTGTCTTGAGACAGCATCTCATTCTACAGCTCTTGCCAGCTTGGAACTCACAGAGATCTTCTTGCCTTTGCCTTTTGAGTGCTGGAATTAAAGGTGTGAGCCACCATGGCTGGTCCTTTTGTACTTTTTGTGGATAAAGAATATTATTTGTCCAATAATAATATTTCCCCCTTCTTGTTTGATGCTGTTCTGAAAGTCTATGGGGTTTTGTTCCTCTAAATTTTGATTTATAGCATTAGAGCTTATATTTTATGTAGATCTGGATACTAAGCCTTAAATATTGGGTCTAGGATGCTAGAACAGTGAGTGGGCATTAAAAGACATGTGTACTCAAGACCTATCACTGGGTGTCACTAAGAATCAACATTCTGATTATAATTACTCTATCACAGTTATTTGTTATTTGTCAAGGACAATGTGAATCCTTGCCATCTGAGATAGTCCTAGTGCACAGATAGGAAATACAGAAACCGTGTGTTCACAGTGATGGGTATGTTGGAATACCAGCTCTGCTGTGTTAGGTTGAGACATAGTAAGATTGGTTGGGATATGAATCCTGTCAGCACACAGAACGTAATATAAATATCAACTTAGAATAGAGATTTCATTTTCATATGCATTTTAGTAGTAGTAACCCAAGGAATGCCATTTTTGAACTTAGCTTGCAATCCTAGCACTTGAATGTTTAGGCAGATTTTTCACTAAGAAATTCAGCTGAGAAGTTGCTGAATTCTAAATGTCAGGTTGTGAAAGGGTTTCGTGTGTGTGTGTGTGTGTGTGTGTGTGTGTGTGTGTGTGTCAGTAAAGAGATACTGATTTAGACTAGGTTTTCATTTGCATTAATGAAACAGACCTGAGCAGTTGCAAATTCAAAAATGTTTTTTAATCTTAGTTTAGTATCAAATGTATTTCCCAGTATTTAAAACTTTCTTGCTTATGTGCCACATTCTGACTTTAAAGTCACTTTTTAAAAGTTGTATATATCCCAGCTTCTCTTTTCTGGCTTTCACAAAATGAGTAAATAACTTTCAATACAACAAAGAAGCTTCAATAGTCCTACCAAAAATATGTTCCAGAGGAATAAATCTATTTCATCGCTAAGCCTCCACTTGGCAGAAGGTCGTCTGAAAACATGACCTCAAGTAAGGAAATATGCTTCTGGCAACATTTCTTGGGCCTTTTAAATCACTTTTATTTTTATTTATTATGATGATGATGATGATGATTTTTTTCCCCAGTCTGGGTTTCTCTGTGTAGCCCTGGTTGTCCTGGAACTCACTTTGTAGACCAGGCTGGCCTTGAACTCACAGAGATCCACCTGTCCCTGCCAAGTGCTGGTATTAAAGGTGTGCGCCACCACCACCACCTTAGGAGAGTAACTCTTAGTTTTAGGTCTTCCCTTCTCTACCACAGAAGAGAGGTGAGGGCAGAAGGAGACCTGATGACTTAGCAGTGTGCCAGTATTAAGGACTGAGGCAAACAGGTGCTAACATTCAGCACTTACTGAAGAGAAAAAGCCTGCATGGTCGCTGGGAACTGTGACTAACTGGGGAAGTTCAAGTCATATTTGGTGCCCTTTATTTGACAAAGCTTGGAAACTTCAACATATATGAGGAATATTTTTGTCTTCAATATATATGAGAATTTTTTTTTTTTCTTCGAGACAGGGTTTCTTTGTGTAGCTTTGGAGCCTATCCTGCCACTCGCTCTGGAGACCAGGCTGGCCTCGAACTCCCAGAGATTAGCCTGCCTTTGCCTCCTGAATGCTGGGATTAAAGGCATGTGCCACCAATGCCCGACTGAGGAATATTTTTGTCTGCAATGATTGAAGAAAACTTTTAGGGCTCTGGCTGGTGAACAAAACCACAGATCAAAGGGAATTTTAATTTCCTGACTTGTGTCCTGTAGGATAAGAGCTGGATAAATAGTTATCTTAGTTGCAGTTTAAGCAGCTGTGTGGTAGATATTCTCCTAGAATTGAAATGTATATAATTAATCAGAATTATTCCTTTATCATGAAATTTAAAATCTCATATTCACTGTACTGCAGGCCAAGGTCAGCTGTGCACCTGTAGTTTCTTGGAACTTCCTCAGTGACAAAGACTGATTAAACTTAGCAGTTTGATATCAAATAGGTCAGCATAGTGGCACTTCGTCTTAAACCTGCCCCTCCCATACCCCACAAAATAGCAACTTCAGGGTAAATAAGTAGCTTTGTAAAAAGAATTTGCAATTTTTTTTTTTAAGTTTCTATCTTGTGGTGAAAGACCCCCGCCCTTAGCTTTCTCTTTTAAGTTTTCCTGCATGCAGCTGGCGAATACATCCTCCCCTTCACCCCCTGACCCTTGATCCCCACAGCTGCCGGCACTTCCCCGCCGCCGCGCAAGGCCGGCCCCGGCCCCCGCCGGACCGCTCCGTCCCAAGGTCAGCCATCTGGACCGGCAAAAGATAAAGGCCATTTCGCCTGACTATTACGGTGCCTTTTTCCCCTATAAAAGGACTCCCCTTCCGGGGCTCGGGGCTTAGCCTAACAAAAAGCTAAGTCCCCGGGTGCCCGGCGCCATCAATAAATCCTCTTGTTCTTGCATCCAGAGTTCGTGGTTTCGATGATTCCTGGGTGTGGGTCTTCTTCTTCTACGAAAGTATCTCTTCTGAGGTCTTTCATTTGGGGGCTCGTCCGGGATTGAGACCCGCCCAGGGACCACCGACCCACGTCTGGGAGGTAAGCGTTGTGCGGATCCGCTGTCTTGTGTCGTCTTGTGTCTTGTCTGTCTGAATCCGTCTTATGAACTGCGCCTGCGTTTGCAGTACCCAGCTGAGTACATTTCGTATTTGGCGGCTCGGAGGGGAGCCGCGGCTCCAGGAGACGTCCTGGCAGCGTTTGGAGCACCAGTGAGCTCATTTGTTTTCTGGCTAGGGTAGATGCCTTAGCGCTTGGAGCTTCAGTGGGCTCATTTGTTTTCTGGAGTTTTACTTTCGACTCTGTCGAAACTGCGCTGCGAAAGCCTGTTCTGTGTTGTTCGGTCTTTGTTTTGTAGTTGATGTGCATAAACGCAAATGGATTACTCTTTGTTCCTCAGAATGGCCAGCCTTTGACGTGGGCTGGCCGCGGGATGATACCTTTAACCCCCAAACTATATTTCAGGTAAAAGACACCCCAAGGGCCCCCCCTTCCTTTCCCCCTCTAACCGCCCGCCGCCGCCCCCGCCAGAGGCAGAAGCGGCCGCCGCCGCCTAGGTTCCCTTAACCTCGGAGGAGAAACAGCTGCCCAATGAAATTGATGCAGCTTGCCCTCTTAAAAGACCTGAATGGGATTTTACCACTGAAGCAGGTAGGACGTCTCTATCACCGGGTGTTCGCAGCGGGTCTGGGGGGGGGGGCAGGACACGGACCCACCAATTTGGCCCAGGTGAAGCAGATGATGCAGAGGGCGGAGGAATCACCTGCCGCTTTTCTAGAGAGACTAAAAGAAATATATAGGATGCATACTCCCTATGATCCGGAAGATCCAGGGCAGGCCACCAGCGACCTGGACAGGGATCAATGTGCTTTTTGCTATACTTCATGAAAAGGGGACTTTGACAAAATTTTTATATTGACTAAAAAAATGAGAAAAAAATATAAAAAAACTTAAATAATAAAAAAATTTGTCTAGAAATGTCTAAGAGAGTCAGAGAAATGAACTAAAAGGTTATAGAAAATTAAAGCAAGCAAGTCATAGCAGAGAAGATTGTTACAGAAAGTTATGGAGGGTCAAAGCAAGTTGTAAAAGGTCAGAGGAAAGTTGTTAAAAGTCAGAAAAAAGGTTATTATAAGTCAGAGAAAAATGTAAACTGTGCTATGGTTTCTCATGTCTAAAATTTTAACCATATTAAGCTAATTCTGTTTTATATATACTTGTTTTAAAATGTTCATATGACTTGACTGGTCGCCATTTTGCTAAAATTAAAAAAAGAATACTTAAACCGCCATCTTGACTAAAGATGACCGCATGGAAATTAGAGGTACCATCTTAGAAACAAGTTTTTCAATTGAGATTTACAATGTTAATGCTTCTATATATTACAGAAAGACCTTAAGGGAATTTAAATTTCTTTTTAAAACCAGTTTTTTTTTATGTTTGTTTTTATTAATGTTTGTACTTAAAGAGCTTCAATTTAAAATTATTTTTGAGCAAAGCCTGACAATGTAAAGTTTTTGTTTTATGAAAGATGCTGATCTATTATAAGGTATTACAATTTATATTTTAGAAATAAATTTAGGATGTTGATAACACACACCTTTAAGCTCAGGATGTTGGTAGCACACGCCTTAAGTTTAGAACATTGGGGATACACGCCTTTAATCCCACCACTCGGGAGTAAGAGGCAGATGGATCTTTATGAGTTCAAGGCCTGTCTGGTCCGGCAGATCGAATTCCAGGACAGGCTCCAAAGTCACAGAAAAACCCTGCCTAAGAAAGAAGTTAAGCTACTGTTTAAGGAATATAAGGTAGCTCTATGCAGTTTTAAGTTCAGCTGTGCTGTTTCAAACATCTTACTAAGTTAAAACCAGTTACAGTCAGACTAAAAATTATTTACAGAAATAAGACCTTACCTAGCCACCTGTATACTTAATGTGTGCTTAAGGCAAGTAATTAAAACAGACAAACAGACCTCTAATGCTTCAGAGATCTTCAGAATATGGCATTTAAATTGTTATCTTTAAAGTTTATAATGTCAGACAGACTGCCAGATCCTGACAATGACTCGAAGATTACAGGCACCTCAGTTCCTGCACCTGGACCAATGAGCAGATGCTCAGATATGAAACCTGCCGCCTGCCAGAACCTGGCCGAGACTGTGGACAAAGCTGCTGGGCACTGGAAAATTGATTGTACCCCTTTGCCTAGACAAAACAAGGTCAGTCTTTTCCATGTCCCTCTTCCACAGAGAGAAAATAAAACCTCTCACAATATAGGCCTGGCGAAGATTGTTGTTCTTTGAGACAGCTGCCTCCAACGATAATGGAGAAACTTGGATTTGGCTAACTGTATATGGACTTGCTTCTAACTGGCTTCTGTCAATTTTTAGTAGATTCGGATAAAATATACCCTTCTCAGATCTCTGAAATATTACTGGTTGTCAGCTTGACAGCATCAGACAGTCAGATCCACTATAGACTAGTCAGTATGTTAGCTGATAAAATAATGACTATCTACTGTTCAGGCACAAGCTCAAGGTTTTTAAGTTTATTTTGGTTGTCATCTAAGTACAAACTTAAAGGGCTTTTCATCAGGCCAAAGGCACCTCTGTCCAATCCATACCTAGCTCTCTGGACAGAAGAAAAATGTACATGCTTATAGCCCAAATCTGTAGTTTTTGCTAGGACTCAAAGTTATAAATATGTTCTTGCTGTTTGAACAGATATCCAGATATCTGCTTTTTCTGCACTGTGGGCTTCTATAAATAAGTTTTAACCTCTGTTCCTAGTTTAAATATGTCTTAAACAGGTTTCTGCTTCTGACAGACATCTGAGTACCAGTTGCTGACTTCAGACTGTTCTAAGTAGACTGCGAACCCTAGACTTGCTATGGATGTGAACCAGTCTGCTGATATGGACACCCCCTATCTCTGCAACAATGTCAGCTAACCAGAAGCCCCTGATGGATTCCCCATTGCCTAAATTCCTTTTTGTTTTTGACTAGCATTTCAACCTTCTGGGGTCCCTAACTTCGTCCCAAAGTCAGCAGGAAGCAGTTTGGAAAAGAATTTCGCCGTCCATTCTCCCTGGTTGAAGTGCTAAGTCAAAGGGAACTTCCTTGCGAGGGGATGCCAGTACCTATCACTCCCTGATGGGGACACTAGAGACTGGGTCCTCCTACTCCCCCTAGCATACCCCTAGGCCATATGGGCTCACATCTTTTTAAAAAAAAAACTTATAAAGACCAGAGGGACCATCCTACCATTCCCCATTCCTACCAGATCGGGGACACTGTCTGGGTCCGGCGTCACCAGACCTCAGCGCCTACCAGTTGTAAAACTGCCATGCAGCACAAGCTCACATTGTCTGAGGTCTCAGGAAAGGGGCTATGCATAGGCAGTACTGGTTTGACCCCCTGCGTCTCTACTACCGTTCTCAATGCCACTATTGACTTTTGTATATTGACAGAACTTTGGCCCAGGGTCACATATCACCAACCTGAATATATTTATAGGGTACTAGAGAAATCAACCCGATATAAGAGGGAGCCAATATCCTTTACCGTGGCCCTATTATTAGGAGGAATAACAGTGGGGGGCATAGCAGCCGGCATAGGGACCGGAACCGTTGCCCTACAGGGAATTAATCATTTTAAGCTTCTACAACAAGCCATGCACACGGATATCCAGGTCCTAGAAGAGTCAGTCAGTGCACTCGAGAAATCCTTAACATCACTCTCTGAGATGGTCCTGCAGAACAGACGAGGATTAGATTTATTATTTTTACAGGAAGGGGGGCTATGTGCTGCCCTCAAGGAAGAATGCTGCTTTTATGCGGATCATACAGGAATAGTTAGGGACAGCATGGCCAAACTTAGGGAGAGGCTAAAACAGAGGCAACAGCTATTTGAGTCTCAACAAGGATGGTTCGCTAAGTCCCCCTGGTTGACTACCCTTATATCCACGCTCATGGGACCTCTGGTTATTCTATTTTTGATCCTCATATTTGGTCCCTGCATTCTGAACAAACTGACTCAATTCATCAGAGAACGACTATCTGTTGTACAGGCCTTAGTCTTAACTCAACAATATCATCAGCTAAAGCAAATAGATCCAGAGTATCCAGAGACCTCTGAATGAAAGATTCCATTCAGTTACAAGAGAAATGGGGGAATGAAAGACCCCCGCCCTTAGCTTTCTCTTTTAAGTTTTCCTGCATGCAGCTGGCGAATACATCCTCCCCTTCACCCCCTGACCCTTGATCCCCACAGCTGCCGGCACTTCCCCGCCGCCGCGCAAGGCCGGCCCCGGCCCCCGCCGGACCGCTCCGTCCCAAGGTCAGCCATCTGGACCGGCAAAAGATAAAGGCCATTTCGCCTGACTATTACGGTGCCTTTTTCCCCTATAAAAGGACTCCCCTTCCGGGGCTCGGGGCTTAGCCTAACAAAAAGCTAAGTCCCCGGGTGCCCGGCGCCATCAATAAATCCTCTTGTTCTTGCATCCAGAGTTCGTGGTTTCGATGATTCCTGGGTGTGGGTCTTCTTCTTCTACGAAAGTATCTCTTCTGAGGTCTTTCAGTGGAATACTCCTAATTTAAGGAGTATTGGAATTCTTTGAAGGTCTGGTAGAATTCTGTCCTGAACTTATTTGGCCTTGTTTTTTTTGGATGAGTAGTCTGTTGGTGAGAATGAAATATTGAAATTGTACACAATTGTACACTATCGCTGTGTTAGGCTTAATATGTGCTTTTAGCGGTATCATTTCTTTTATGAAATTGGGTGCCGTTGTATTTGGTGCATACATGTTCAAAATTATAATATTCTCTTGGTGATTTTTTTCTTTAATATGTATATAGTGCCATTCCTTATTTCTTATGATTAGTTTCTGTGTGCAGTTTACTTTGTCAGATATAAAATGGCTATACCTGCTAGCTTATTGGTTCCATTTGTTTAGAATACCTTTTTGTCGTGTCCCAGCTTGTCTCAGCTTTAACCCACGACAGCCATGAGGTTTGGCCTGAGTGGGGGTGTGTGGACCTGGAAGCTCCCAGCAACCCAACAGCGATAAAGATCAAACACAGGCATCTTGTCATCTTCAGAGAGCTCTCAGTTCCATGTTGTAGAACTAGAGTCATTTCTTTATTAGCCATCTTTTCTTGTGTTTCTTAACCATCCTGCCAATACCACGAGGAAAACATTTCTCTCTTTGTTCCCTCTCTGCTCTGGCCTCTTGCCCCTAACTCTTAACCTTTCATCCTCACCAGTTACTCACACACCTCTAGCAACTCTGCCCAATTCAGATGCTTAGGCACATACAGATGCAAATTAGGAGGCATATTACCCTGAGGTCATGGTAAACAATAGTAGCCCTACTGGTATTAACAATACAATAGTGGGCTGGAGCTTTCTGGTGTTCCTGTTTAGTGAAACCAAAGGCTGGATCTCAAAATATTCCATAGGGGAAAGATTTTGGTTCCCCACACCTTTTCTAATCCCTTTACCCAACGGGCTGTCTGTCCTTTGTGGTAAAATGTGTTTCTTGTAAGGAGCAGAAAAATGGATCCTGTAAATCTTCATACTCAACTTTTCCTTCTAGTGCTTTTTGTAGAGCTGGGTTAGTGGACAGAAGAAATTGCTTAAATTTGTTTTTATCATAAAATGTTATTCTTTCTCTGTTGATTGTGATTTATAATTTTGCTGGGTATAGTAGTCTATGATGGAACCTGTGGTCTTTCAGGGCTTGTAGAACATCTGTCCAGGCACTCTGTCTTTCAAGGTCTCAGTTGAAAAGTCAGACATTATTCTAATTGGCCTGCCTTCATAGATTACTTGATCTTTTTCCTTTACAGCTTTTAATATTCTTTCTTTGTTCTGTACATCTAATGTTTTGATTACTATGTATTATTGGAGTTTCCTTTTGGTTTTGTCTATTTGGTTCCCTGTAATGCCTACTGAAATTTGATGGACCCCTTTTTCTTTGGCCTTCCCTATACATATTATTCCTAGGTTTGGTTTGGTCTGTCACAGTGCCTCAGACTTTCTGGATGTTCTGTGCCTCTTCCTTCCTTCCTTCCTTCCCTCCTTCCTTCCTTCCTTCCTTCCTTCCTTCCTTTTTTCTTTTTTCTTCCATCATTCCTTTCTTTCTTTATAGACAGGGTCTCAATATATAGCTTTGGCTGCTTGAAGCTCTCACTGGGTAGACCTGGCTCAAACTCAGAGATTTGCCTGCCTCTGCCTCCTAAATGCTGGGATTAAAATGCCTGCCACCATGCTGAACCTTTGCCTGGATTTTTTAGATTTAACATTTTCTTTGATTGAACTTCAAGACCTGAAATTCACTCTTCTATGTCTTTTAATCTTTTGATGATGCCTACCTATGAGCTTTTTGATTGACTTCCTGAGTTTTTCATTTTGAGCTTTGTTTCAGCTTTGTTTTTCTTTAGCAATTGTATTTCCATGTTAAATACTACTTTTTTTTAAAAAAAGATTTTGTTTATTTATTACGTATACAACATTCTGCTTCCATGTATATCTGCATACCAGAAGAGGGTACCAGATCTCATAATGGATGGTTGTGAGCCACCATGTGGTTGCTGGGAATTGAACTCAGGACCTCTGGAAGAGCAGTCATTGCTCTAAATCTCTGAGCCATCTCTCCAGCCCCTGTTTAAATACTACTTTTGTAACTTGAATTTTTTTTTTATTTCATTTCACTCTGTATTTATGGGTCTTCACTTATATCCTCTTTAAGGTTCTTGAATACATTCACAATTGCTATTCTGAAGTACCTGTCTTGTGGTGGAGCTAAATTGCTTTCCTTGGGATCTATTGCAGTAGGGTTGCTGACTTCTGGAGGAGGCATGTTGACTTGATTATTCATGTTCATGGTTTTTGTTATTGTTGTTGTTGTTGTTTGCTAGTATTTAGACATCTGATGACATTTGTGGTGTTTCTTGGTGTAGATCTTGTTTCTTGGTCTTACCTTTGTAGTTCTTTGTTTGCTGTTGCCTTAGTGTAACCACTGTTGATCAGAAAGTTGATGTTTGTTTTTCAGTTTGGGGGTCATTCTGGGTTTGGGGTTCCTTTACAAAATATGTTGAAATAATAGCCTATATGTAAGAGTTGTGCTAACATATTTAGAAGAGAGTACATTTAGAGCAACTATTCCTTTTCTCAGATGTCCTTTGCTAGTTGTCTGAAGCCATTGTTCTCAGAGTACTAAGCATGCTCTGGGGGGTGCATGCATGATGTTCATGAAGTATCATCTGTCTGTCTGTCTGAGGTAGTCTCCTGCTTCTGATCCTTCCCCCATGTACTTGTTAAAATATGAGAAATTATTGTCTATGCGACATATTTCAGACAACAGTTTTTAAATTTAAAACGTTGACTTGCATCCAAGTAAAAAGGTTTCTAAGTTTGTTCAGTCTAATACAGTTATTGCGCTCCTTTAAAAGATTCTTTTCTACCTCTTTTATGCTTTTATGATTTTTGCATGTTTATAATATAGATGTGTATACATGTTTGCTTATTTGTCTCTTGGTAGAGTAACAAATTATATTTAGCTCTATGTATAGATATTAAGGGAGATTGAAGTGATAGGAAAGATAAAAATCTGGATTATGTTTTCTTTGAAGTTCAGTTTGAAAAATATAGCTAGTTTTATTCAAAACACTGAGCTAATAGATGAATTTATTTGCTGAAAATCTTTGATTATTTGCCTCTAGTTTGATTGATGTAATCTTCCTACCTAGTAAACCTTGCTACCTCTCAAATTCATCATGCTCAATGCCAGTTCTAATTCCCTCTATCAAGTCATGCTTAGTTTTTATGACTTTTGGTTAAAGACATAGTCCAGGTTCTCAAGGACAAAGAAAAGTTAGTTATGAAGAAAAATAATACTATTGTATCATCTTACCTTGTTAAATCCCGCCGTACCAGATTGTACACCATTGACACCTCATTCATCTTTTTTCAAGTGTCAGCTTGGAATTCATAAGAGAAAACTACAAGCCTGCTATTCTGAACGGTCTGATTGTCTTATTTCTGTCCTCCTCACCCTCTGACTATCAGTAATAATAAAATTGAATTGACATGCATTAGTCATAACAAGAACACATTTCCTATGTGCCAGGAGATGTTTAAGTACTGTTTTAAGAGCTTTATGCATATTAGTTTATTAACAACCTTCTCAGTTGGGCATATTATATTAATCCTTATGGAAGTTACTCACTTAAATTGATAACATCTCATAATAATAAGAGAAGCACTCAAAGCTAGGTTATATAGTCATAAGATTCTGTTCTTGGGTGTCCTGCCTTCCAGGGGCACCCTTTTTTTCAAGTCAAGTAGCTCTTTCTATTTCTAATTTTGCTTTTAGTATGCTATTGGTTTGTTATTTCTGTCTTCTCTTCAAGAAAAAAAAATCTCTTCTAACTACCATTAAATCAAATTTTCTCTTTTGTAGAGATTTAAGTTCTATAACATGTGCCACAGGTGTTTTGTGCCATATTTTCTCTTCTTAAGTTTCTATTTACTTTACCCCAATATTTTAACATGTTTCTCCTTGGCACAAGTTGTTTATTTAGTAAGTTTTGTTTTTCCTATAGGATCCTAATATTAATGTATCCAAGTCTCTCTTACTTCAGTTTCCCTTCCCAGCCTTGGTAAGATGCTAAGTGCTAGTGATGGTCCTGACTCTTGTCCTGATCCATCAGCAAACCCCATTGTGCTGTTTAGCTTTCTTTTTCTGTTGTCTTATAAGTGAAAGACCCCCAAAGAGGTACTTTCGTAGGAGGAGACCCCGTACTCAGGAACCAACGAGACCACGATCTTGGATGCAAAACCGCAAGAGGCTTTATTTAAGAGACGGGACCCGGACGACTTAGCTTTTCTGAGGCCAAGCGCCCCAAGCCAAGGGAGAGGTGCCTTTTTATAGAAAAAAATGCAAGCGAGGAACAGGGATTCTATTGGATGGTTCAAATGAGGCACAGAGCCATTCCAGATCAGCATATTCTCAAGGTCTGGTGTCTGGTACAACAGACTTGATTCCTCCCTCCGCGCCCAGGTGGCTGACCTTGGGACGAAGGTTCCCCATGGGGGGGCGTGGGGGCGGGGGAAGTGGAGGCCGGCGGGGGCAGGGACAGCAGGATGAGGGGGAAGCAGGGCGGCTCCGCGGCAGCTCGCAGCTCCCGGACAAGCAGCATCGCCCGCGCTGCACTCTCCAGCCCCCATCCTTCCCAGCCCATCCCGGCTGCTCCAGAGAGAACACCCAGCATCGGCATAGGCGGGGGGAGACAGAGAGGCAGCGGGCCTTTCATTCCCCCATTTCTCTTGTGACTGAATGGAATCTTTCATTCAGAGGTCTCTGGATATTCTGGATAGCTGGTGGTATTATTGAGTTAAGACTAAGGCCTGTATTTAGAATGCAGGGACCAAATATGAGGATCAAAAATAGGATAACCAGAGGTCCCATGAGCGTGGATATAAGGGTAGTCAACCAGGGGGACTTAGCGAACCATCCTTGTTGAGATTCAAATAGCCGTTGTCTCTGTTTAAGCCTTTCCCTAAGTTTGGCCATGCTGTCCCTAACTATACCTGTATGATCTGCATAAAAAACAGCATTCTTCCTTGAGGGCAGCGCATAGTCCTCCTTCCTGTAGAAATAACAAATCTAACCCTTGTCTGTTCTGCAGGACTACCTCAGAGAGTGATGTTAAGGATTTCTCAAGTGCGCTTACTGACTCTTCTAGGGCCTGGATATCGGTATGCATGGCTTGCTGTAGAAGTTTGAAATGACTAGTTTCCTGTAAGGCAACCGTACCGGTTCCTATGCCAGCTGCTATACCTCCCATAGTTATTCCCCCGAATAATAGGGCCACGGTTAAGGACATTGGCTCCCTCTGATGTCGGGTTGACTTCTCTAGTACCCTATAAATATATTCAGGTTGGTGATATGTGACCCTGGGCCAAAGTTCTGTCAATATACAAAAGTCAATAGTGGCATTGAGAACGGTAGTAGAGACGCAGGGGGTCAAACCAGTACTGCCTATGCATAGCCCCTTTCCTGAGACCTCAGACAATGTGAGCTTGTGCTGCATGGCAGTTTCACAACTGGTAGGCGCTGAGGTCTGGTGACGCCGGACCCAGACAGTGTCCCCGATCTGGTAGGAATGGGGAATGGTAGGATGGTCCCTCTGGTCTTTATAAGTTTTTTTAAAAGGTGTGAGCCCATATGGCCTAGGGGTATGCTAGGGGGAGTAGGAGGACCCAGTCTCTAGTGTCCCCATCAGGGAGTGATAGGTACTGGCATCCCCACGCAAGGAAGTTCCCTTTGACTTAGCATTTCAACCAGGGAGAATGGACGGCGAAATTCTTTTCCAAACTGCTTCCTGCTGACTTTGGGACGAAGTTAGGGACCCCAGAAGGTTGAAATGCTAGTCAAAAACAAAAAGGAATTTAGGCAATGGGGAATCCATCAGGGGCTTCTGGTTAGCAGACACTGTTGCAGAGATAGGGGGTGTCCATATCAGCAGACTGGTTCACATCCATAGCAAGTCTAGGGTTCGCAGTCTACTTAGAACAGTCTGAAGTCAGCAACTGGTACTCAGATGTCTGTCAGAAGCAGAAACCTGTTTAAGACATATTTAAACTAGGAACAGAGGTTAAAACTTATTTATAGAAGCCCACAGTGCAGAAAAAGCAGATATCTGGATATCTGTTCAAACAGCAAGAACATATTTATAACTTTGAGTCCTAGCAAAAACTACAGATTTGGGCTATAAGCATGTACATTTTTCTTCTGTCCAGAGAGCCAGGTATGGATTGGACAGAGGTGCCTTTGGCCTGATGAAAAGCCCTTTAAGTTTGTACTTAGATGACAACCAAAATAAACTTAAAAACCTTGAGCTTGTGCCTGAACAGTAGATAGTCATTATTTTATCAGCTAACATACTGACTAGTCTATAGTGGATCTGACTGTCTGATGCTGTCAAGCTGACAACCAGTAATATTTCAGAGATCTGAGAAGGGTATATTTTATCCGAATCTACTAAAAAGTGACAGAAGCCAGTTAGAAGCAAGTCCATATACAGTTAGCCAAACCCAAGTTTCTCCATCACCGTTGGAGGCAGCTGTCTCAAAGAACAGCAATCTTCGCCAGGCCTATATTGTGAGAGGTTTTTTTTTTCCTCTCTGTGGAAGAGGGACATGGAAAAGACTGACCTTGTTTTGTCTAGGCAAAGGGGTACAATCAATTTTCCAGCGTCCAGCAGCTTTGTCCACAGTCTCGGCCAGGTTCTGGCAGGCGGCAGGTTTCATATCTGAGCATCTGCTCATTGGTCCAGGTGCAGGAACTGAGGTGCCTGTAATCTTCGGGTCATTGTCAGGATCTGGCAGTCTGTCTGACATTATAAACTTTAAAGATAACAATTTAAATGCCATATTCTGAAGATCTCTGAAGCATTAGAGGTCTGTTTGTCTGTTTTAATTACTTGCCTTAAGCACACATTAAGTATACAGGTGGCTAGGTAAGGTCTTATTTCTGTAAATAATTTTTAGTCTGACTGTAACTGGTTTTAACTTAGTAAGATGTTTGAAACAGCACAGCTGAACTTAAAACTGCATAGAGCTACCTTATATTCCTTAAACAGTAGCTTAACTTCTTTCTTAGGCAGGGTTTTTCTGTGACTTTGGAGCCTGTCCTGGAATTTGATCTGCCGGACCAGACAGGCCTTGAACTCATAAAGATCCATCTGCCTCTTACTCCCGAGTGGTGGGATTAAAGGCGTGTATCCCCAATGTTCTAAACTTAAGGCGTGTGCTACCAACATCCTGAGCTTAAAGGTGTGTGTTATCAACATCCTAAACTTATTTCTAAAATATAAACTGTAATATCTTATAATAGATCAGCATCTTTCATAAAACAAAAACTTTACATTGTCAGGCTTTGCTCAAAAATAATTTTAAATTGAAGCTCTTTAAGTACAAACATTAATAAAAACAAACATAAAAAAAACTGGTTTTAAAAAGAAATTTAAATTCCCTTAAGGTCTTTCTGTAATATATAGAAGCATTAACATTGTAAATCTCAATTGAAAAACTTGTTTCTAAGATGGTACCTCTAATTTCCATGCGGTCATCTTTAGTCAAGATGGCGGTTTAAGTATTTTTTTTTTTTTAATTTTAGCAAAATGGCGACCAGTCAAGTCATATGAACATTTTAAAACAAGTATATATAAAACAGAATTAGCTTAATATGGTTAAAATTTTAGACATGAGAAACCATAGCACAGTTTACATTTTTCTCTGACTTATAATAACCTTTTTTCTGACTTTTAACAACTTTCCTCTGACCTTTTACAACTTGCTTTGACCCTCCATAACTTTCTGTAACAATCTTCTCTGCTATGACTTGCTTGCTTTAATTTTCTATAACCTTTTAGTTCATTTCTCTGACTCTCTTAGACATTCCTAGACAAATTTCCTTTTTATTATTTAAGTTTCCTACATTTTTTTTTCATTTTTCAGTCAACATAAAAATTTTGTCAAAGTCCCCTTTTCATGAAGTATAGCAAAAAGCACATTGATCCCTGTCCAGGTCGCTGGTGGCCTGCCCTGGATCTTCCGGATCATAGGGAGTATACATCCTATATGCTTCTTTTAGTCTCTCTAGAAAAGCGGCGGGCGATTAGAGTGGAAAGGAAGGGGGGGGTTAAAGGTATCATCCCGCGGCCAGCCCACGTGAAAAGCTGGCCATTCTGAGGAACAAAGAGCAATCCATTTGCGTTTATGCACATCAATTACAAAACAAAGACCAAACAACACAGAACAGGTTTTCGCAGCGCAGTTTCGACAGAGAGTCGAAAGGAAGAATTGAGAGGGGGGTCGAAGAAGGGGGCCCTCCTTCTTCGTCCCCAGTAAAGATTGCAAATCCCTCAAGCCGAGGGCCTTCTCCAAAGAGACTGGGAAGATATCCAGTCATAGATCTAAGTTCAAAGTACAAATCCCTCACGCCGAGGGCTACAAACGCTACCAGGACGTCTCCTGGATCCGCGGTCGGGAGTTCGAACCCATCAGTCCCTCCTCGGATCTGCCTACAAATGTACACAGCTGTATACTACAAACGCAAGCGCAATTCACAAGACGGATTTAGACAGACAGGCAAGACGAGACAAGACAAAACAGCGGATCCGCACAACTCTTACCTCCCAAACGTGGGTCGGTGGTCCCTGAGTGGGGGGTCTTCATCCCGGAAGAGCCCCCAAATGAAAGACCCCCAAAGAGGTACTTTCGTAGGAGGAGACCCCCGTACTCAGGAACCAACGAGACCACGATCTTGGATGCAAAACCGCAAGAGGCTTTATTTAGGAGACGGGTACCCGGATGACTTAGCTTTTCTGAGGCCAAGCGCCCCGAGCCAAGGGAGAGGTGCCTTTTTATAGAAAAAAATGCAAGCGAGGAACAGGGATTCTATTGGATGGTTCAAATGAGGCACAGAGCCATTCCAGATCAGCATATTCTCAAGGTCTGGTGTCTGGTACAACAGACTTGATTCCTCCCTCCGTGCCCAGGTGGCTGACCTTGGGACGAAGGTTCCCCATGGGGGGGCGTGGGGGCGGGGGAAGTGGAGGCCGGCGGGGGCAGGGACAGCAGGATGAGGGGGAAGCAGGGTGGCTCCGCGGCAGCTCGCAGCTCCCGGACAAGCAGCATCGCCCGCGCTGCACTCTCCAGCCCCCATCCTTCCCAGCCCATCCCGGCTGCTCCAGAGAGAACACCCAGCATCGGCATAGGCGGGGGGCGGGGGGGGGGACGGGACGGGGGGGGGGGGACGGACAGAGAGGCAGCGGGCCTTTCAATAAGGTAACTATTTGAGATAGGCAGTTGTGGTAATATATTATTTATGATTTATTAAAGCTTGCCTGATGGTATAGAAAGCAAAGCTAGCCATAAGCCATAGAGCCAGGCAGTGGTGGCACACACCTTTATTCCCAGGACTCAGGAGTCAAAGGCAGACAGATCTTTGTTTGTTCAAGGCCACACTGAGCTACATGAAATTGATCCTAAAGAGCAACAGTTCACACAAAGGTGATCTCAGCATTTTGTGTCAGATGCCTTTAATCTCAGGATTTGAGAGGCAGAAAAGGAAGAAGCAAAGTCAGTTTTAAAAAGATTTCGTCTCCAGCTCCATTGAGGTGACAAGCAGTCTAGGATTGCAGTCTGAAGATTTATGGAGCTATCTGGATCACACTTTCAGTCTGAGGTAGAGGTAAGAACTACTGGCTGCTTTGCTTTTCTGATCTTCAGCTTCAAGCTTGAACACCAGTATCTGTGGGTTTTTATTTATCATATTACAGGCAGTCTATGAAGAGAAAATGCATTTTTTAGTCAACAGATTCTGGCCATGATTCCTTGACTCTGTTGCTTCTGGTGGGGAGCATGTGGCTGAACAATCTGCTTACTTGCCAGTTGGCAGGAAGCAAAGAGAGCTGGGGGAATAGACTAGTATCCTACAGCCCTCCCAAAGGCAGCCCTCCACTCAGCTAAAACATGCCATTAAGATACTCATCTTAAATTTCTGCTACTTTCTAATAGTGCCAAGCTAAGGACTAAGCCTTTAATGTAGGTCTTTGGGATATTGTAGATCCAAACTATAGCTCCAAGCTTCTCTCTAACCTAATAAAATGCTGTTCCGTATCAGCTCTGCCTAAGTGTGACTGACCGTGGGGCCTATCTTGTCTCGTCTCTGAAATGTAGAAAAGAATATCTAGATTTAGGACTATTATGAACATTGGAGATAATAACATAAATGTCTAACAGGTAGAGGTTCCTTTTGTTCTTAACATTTTTGTTCCGGAACTCAGTTATCTATGTCATATTAATAGCTTCCCAACTTCTAATGCCTGTGAGTCCTTTGTTCGTGGTCATATTGAGAACACAATCACTTCTGTCTTCTTATAAGTTTATTACCAATTTGTTCAGATTGAAACAAGATGAGCTATTGTTTCCTTTCCAGGATTTCTTTTATACCCTGCTTCATTGAGGCCTATATCATTTGCATTGTGCCATCTTCTGACATGCTGCCTATTTATATTCCCTTGCAGCTCTTTGTTAGATGCCACCTGGTCTACATAATGCAGTTGCACTTAGTTTGTTGACTTTCATGTAAAACACTCGTACATTCACTGCAATTTGAACTAATAGCTCTGACCAGTCCCTTAAAAGGTAGATTGGTAATATAGTTCAGTAGGCTCTTTCATGAATTTTTAGCTTTGATGGCTGTTTTAGATTTAGGTTTTTGTTTACCATGTGTGCTTTTCATTCATGAATCTTTTCATCCTTTGCTTCCATCTGACACCATGTGTTTGAGGTTGCATTTTATGAATGTAAAACCATGAACATAATTACTAAATGATTTAGGTTTTATTTCTGTTTCATGTGGTCTTAAAAATACCAGCTGCTGCTTAGTTGAAATGTAATTTAATTTGACTGACACTTGAGATTTATAGTTTCTAAACATGAATATATTTTCCTTGTTTGTTTTCATAAGCATTTGGTTCATATGTTAATGTGTCTCTTGATTTCACTTCCCTTCTTCATTTTAAAAATCAATAAAACAATAAAAAACCTAGAGGGAAATTGTTAAATTTATTTATTTTTTTTTTTGTGTTCCCACTTAAGCTCACAGAATTCTTTTCCATTTTGGTAGTTTTACATTTTCTATTTTGGGAACTTTTATTTTGTTAGCGGAAACAGCTTTTGCTAGTGAATATAATTTTGCATTTTACTTGTGGAAACAGTTGCATGTTGATATGTGAAGTAAGTATTTCTCCTCAATTGCTTAATAAAGTCTTAACAACTTATTCATTCATTCATGTTGATGTGTATTAGTAACTTGAGGGTGAGGGTTAGGAGAGATGGCTTAGCAGGTACTCTTACCTGTGGTGCAAGCTTGGCTACCCTAGTTCCATTCCCTGATCCCATGTAAAGGTGGATGAGAACTACTCCTGGATGTTGTCCTCTGACCTCAAGACATGCACTGTGGCACGTTGTGCTCCCACTTTCACACACACTCACACACACACACACACACACACACACACACACCCCACCACCACCACCACCACCACACTAATAACAACAAGAAGTAAATTTCAAAAATAATTTTGGATGAGAAAGCATTTTACAAAACTGATGATACTTTGGCTCCACAGGTAGCATCTAAATATTTAAGGAGCCTTTGGTAGCCTGTTTTGGAATTAGGACGATACATGTATGCATAAATTTAACATATGGCATGTTGCTACTTGAGAAGTAAGTACATAGATGAAAGTACTCTAAGCAGAGAATGACTGGTATGGGTGGAAGAGGTGTGAAGAATAGGACACGAGGCTGAGTGCGCTCTATAGTTAGTGTAGACTAAGATGGAGCTTGCTGGAGACAATGGTGAGAAGCAGGGCAGCATCTAACCTCTTTGACTGTCTAGGAGACTGAGGCCTCCATAAGGATGGCAGTGCTTCTGATTGGTCTTTGATCTCTATTGTGCACAACATATGGTCTCTTACTTGCTCTTTATTGTGGCTTCCGTGGTGGCTTTGCCAGCCCTAACATGCTACATCTTTGCTTTTAGAGAAGTAGTTAGCTTTAAAAAATTTAAACCTTGTGTTTTAGATCAGCAGGAAATGGCTTTTGATATTGATTTAATCTTTCATTTCTTAAATTGTATCTGGCAAAAGGTGCTTTTTGATGTGAAAAGAAATACTTCTTGGTTACTTGGCTAGCTTTTAGGGGAAGAATTGAAATGGTCTTTGAAGTGTCAGAAAAGCTAACAGGAACACCACCTAAGTATGCTTTTATTTAAATAAAATAGACGTCTGTATTACTGTGGCAATATAATGAATGATAAGTTAGCACATAGTGAGGGGGAGAAACCACAGTGTTCTTCTCCAGGAGCTGCCTGCTCTTGGATAGCAGCGGCTTCTGTGAGGAAGAGGCTCTTGTGGTCTCCTGGTTTCAGTTAGGTGATAAAATTAGATGGTAATAAAAATCCATCTGAAAATAAAATACTGCACGGTGTGTGAAGATAATAAACTTATTCTCTTAATTATTGACCTTTTCTTCCTATGAGTACAGAGTATTATGCTAGGTTTGTTAACTGCTTGATTCCTTGCCATTCTTCCTAATGTTAAGGAGTTAAAGTTCTTAGTGTTACAGGTCCTATGTCAGTGAGCTATTTCTTTTAATTAGTTTGTCAGAAAAATCTTTCTGCCCAGTTTTTCCATTTATGTGAACTTTTAACCCAAACAAACACTTTATTTACTTAACTCACTCAGTGACATTTACTTAGTGATGTTCTACTCTGTGTTGGGCTATTTTATAGATGATGGGACCCTAAATATGAACACTAAATACTCCTGTCTTAAGACTCTCCTATCTCCCACAGATTCATTTTTAAAAACCAAGATGATAAAACTATCCATACTCCCCACACTTACATGAACACAGAGCCTCATTCTGTTTAGCTCATTTGTCAGGTTCAGAGAATGAATGATGAGACATTCCTGAAAACTCAACCCTAGGATTTCCTCTTTGGAGCTTGGTATAGGTTTTATTTCTACTAAATTACAACAGTTCTCGGTATTTGTAGTCCTGCTAACCAAAATAAAACTAATATTAGGCCTAGAAATTAAAAAAAATTAATTAGCCTGTTTATAGAAGCCTCAATTATAAAGTGATGTATTTCAATGGTTTCTTGCTGTATTAAATATTTAGTATATAAAATATTTATAGGTTTTAAATGTAATTTATGTTTTAAAATATCCAAAATATTGAAAATGCATATAAAGACATACGTCATATTTATTATGCATGTATCTTGCTACCTAGTAGGATGGTTGGACACATCAAATCTTTCTTGTTGCAAACTTTTGCCACACAACTAGCTAAGTCTGCATGGTCATCAGTTACTATTTTAGAGGTTTTAGAAAAGACTAAGTAGCTCTCTAGAATTAGAGGTTATCTGGCTGGAGGTTATTTTTAATTTTTTGAAAGGAATTTTATATAAGATTGTTGAACAAGTTAATCTAAGTTGTTTTTATAGGCCTCATTTCTATGTGTGGAGTATGGTTTTAAGCACACACAAACACAAACACACACATGAACATGCATACCTTACTCACCCCCTCACATACAGAGAAAGTAATATGCCTGCGTTTATACCACTAGTAAGTATTGAGGTGGGATTTGAATGCCTGGGCCCTGGTGATTAGTCAGCTGATCACAGCAAGTTTCTGTTTGGGAAATAAGAGTCCTTGTTGCTTTTGGTCCTCTTATGCCATATCTCTAACCTTTATTTACTTTGAATTCTCTTAATGCCCTGAGTGAATTAAGAAAGTGTCTAAAGAACTCCTCAGTAGTCCCCCAAAGACATCCACGTGTTTCATGAACATGTGTGCTTTATTTCTACAGATACCCATGATGGTTCTAGGCAAATAGCATAGACTTGTGACCATCTCCCTCATAATATGACTGTTTTCTCATCTGCAGGTTTTAAATGCACAGAGAGCAGGATACAAAGCAGCCATAGTTCACAATGTAGACTCTGATGACCTGATTAGCATGGGATCCAACGACAGTAAGTACAGGTATCACTTTTCTTGTCTCCTGATTGACAGATCATTTGAAAGTAAAGTTAACAGAATTTCTTTCAATTTCTGTTCAAATAGTGTAGTTTCTTTTTTATCAGATAATTCCTAATTGTTAGCTTTCATGGGATTGTTGTGGGGTATTTACCAGGGAAGACTGCTCATGCATGGGTTTAAGCCAATAGAAAGTCTTTATTAGCTGGTCAGGGGCTACACTGGGTATTTGGATCCCAGTGTAGCCCTTCTTCGGTATGAACTTTTTTGTTGTTGTTGTTTTGTTTTTGTAGACAGGGATTCACTGTGTGTAGTCCTGGCTGTCCTGGAACTTGCTCTGTAGACCAGGCTGGCCTTGAATTCACAGAGATTTTCCTGCCTCTGCCTCCCAAGTGCTGGCTTGATAGGTGTATGTCACCACTGCCTGGCCGGGATGTGCTTTTAAGCACAAAAACCAAGTTCTGGGTTGACATACTTCAGTTAACAAGAATAGTTAGCTAGAAGCAGAAGTACAGAAGGAAAAAAAAAGCAAGGTTAATACATTTAGAGACTTCCTGATAGCTTATGGATGGACTTTGATGGATTAGGTATTTGTTTTAGCTTTGACAGGTGGTGTGCTGTCTGTGTGCTAAGGCTTATGCCTGAATGGAACTTTCATCATGGAGTCAGTTGTGCTGAGATCTCAGTGCTCACTAAAGTTTGGGGTCCTGTTAGAACATAATTTTAATTCCCAACTGAAGTAGAATTGACTTGTTCTTTTTCTGAATGGCTAAGGGTGGTTTTTTGTTGGTGGTGTTTGTTTTTAGCTTATGTGTTTATTTATTGCTTTGTAGATACTTTCTTTAGCTAAGAATTCAAAAGCCATAAAGAGTGATTTAATTACTTGTTAGGAATACTATGTATGGAAGGCCTGTAAGATAGCTTAGTGAACAAAGGCATGTTGTCAGGACTGATGACCTAAGTTCAATCTTATTAAACCAAATAAGGAAGATAATCTGTGCCTGACAGTTGTCCTTTCACCTTCACATGCATGCTGTGGGACACACACACACACAAATAGAAATGTAATAAAAATTAAGAAATGCTGTAGAACCATTTTTGTAATTTATTTAGATCTAGACAGCATTAAATTTTAAGATGTATAGATAAAGTACGTAGTGTATTCTGGTGAAATTTCAAAACCATGTACATTGTACCTTCTTTGATGTTTTGTGCAGCGCATGCTTTGGTGTGTGTGTGTGTGTGTGTGTGTTAGTCCAACAGTCCAATATCAGGTATCTTTTCCTATTATTCCTCAGTATATTTTATCTTATAGATATGGTGTTTTGCTGGATGTGTGTCTGTGTACCATGTCTGTACTGTGTCCATGTATGACTAGAAGAGGGCATCGGATCCCCAGGACTTGGAGTGTAGTCAGATGACGTGAGCTGCCATGTCGGTGGTAGGAATAGAATATGAGTCCTGTGGAAGAGCAGGCATATACTCTTGACTGCTGGGCTATTGCTCCAGCCCTTTCACCTTATTTCTTTGAGATTTTCCACTGAACCCAGAATGAACTGAGTAGCTTTATTGCTGCCCAGCAAGTCCCAGGGATCCTCCTGTCCCTGTCTCCCACTACAGGAATTACAGTGCTGAATTGGGCTTTTTATACAGATGCTTGTCACGAAAACTTAGATCTTCCTGTATACAGCAAGCATTTTATCCATGGAACCATTTCAGCAGTCCCTGTATGAACGGATGGATGCATGCTTCCCTGCCGGACGGAAGTGCTTCCCTTCCCTCCCTCCCTTCCTCCCTCCTTTTTTTTCCCTCTTCCTCTTCATCTTCCAACTTCTTTTTTATTGTTTTTGAGACAGGGTGTCGCTATGTGTTCCTGGCTGTCTTGAAACTTGCTATGTAGAACAGGTTGGCCTAGGCCTCTGTCTCGCAGGTACTGGGAGTAAAGGCATGTGCCACTATGCCTAGCTTCCCATATACTTTCTTATATATCAGTTGGTCTTTTACATCACATGCATACATCCATATTTTTATTTGAAATGAGAATATTTTCTTATTCTAAACATTAGTTCACAGGGAAAATGAGCCAACTTGAGGAACTAATAACCATTTTTCATTTATTTGTTTTTGTTTTGAGATAGGGTACTATGTAGCCATCATGAACTCATATAGCTGTTCACCTGCCTGTCTGCCTTCAGGGTACTATGATTAAAGGTGTGAACCACCACACTCAGCTACCCAGTGAGTTTTTTAAAAAGCTATATCCTTAACTCAATGTAGTTTTCACAACTCAGGGCTATCATGTTTTTAATTAAATTGTTTTGAGAACTTCATATATGAATTCTGTATTTACATTATTTTTTGTAAGTGGAGTTTTCCTGTTCTGACCGCCTGCTCCTAAATAACTGGCAGCCACTTCCCAAATAACTGACTCAGAGACTTAATATAAATTATAAATGCTTGGCCAATAGGTCAGGCTTGTTACTAACTAGCTCTTAGAACTTAACCAATTTCTATTAATCTACTTGCTTCTCTGAGGCTCATGGTGTTTACCTATATCCCATTTTGTGTGTTTGTCTCTTTCCCCATCTGGCTGGTGACTCCCTTTGACTCTGCCCTTCCTCATCCCACTATTCTCAGTTTGGCTTTCCCACCTAACTTTATCCTGTTCAGCTGTTAGTCACTCAGCTTGTTTATTAAACCAATCACACAGTGTACAGAAGGATTATTCCACAGCAGTTCCTATCCCTCTCTTCTCTCCATCCTTTCTTGTGTTCCCCTTCCCTCTTAAATTCATGATTTTCTCTCTAAATAGATTTTCTTTCTAAATAGTTACAGTTTTATCTATAGGGGAGCAAGTCAAATGGAAATAAGATAAGAAAATTATGTCTCCATCTCATAACACTGTTGAGAGAACTAAGTGAATGTATATATGAAAAACATCATCCTTGTAATGTCATGTGTTGCTTCTGAGCACTTTGATGGGAAGTGTCAATCTGCAGTCTGAAGGATCAACCAGTAGACCTCAGAATGTGGATGTGATTGTTTCCAATTGCAATTGCTGCTGTGAGAGAGAACCTTAAATGCTGGCTGGCTTTTTACAAATAAATGCACTGTTCTTTTACACAGTTGATGTATTAAAGAAAATTGACATTCCATCTGTCTTTATTGGTGAAGCATCAGCTAATTCCCTGAAAGATGAATTCACATATGAAAAAGGGTAAGAAATCAATATCAAAAAATCATGTAACTTCAGATTGATCCTTATATTAGAGTAAAATTATATAATTTTAGTTGCATTGATATTTGTTTATTTATTTAGAGATAAGGTCTCACTATGTAGCCACAGCTGGCCTGGAAAACATTGTTTTATAATGTGCTAAATTATCTCTTAATACAGACAGTTGTTTCTTTTGTATTTCATTATGTATTAAAATTATGTTCCTGCTACAGAGAGTTGCTAATGTTGGCATCAGTGTTTCTAAGAATAAATTTTCCATTTATAGTTTCTTTTTAAGTTTATGATGAGGTATTTTATTGTTTACAATTATTGGTAGACACTACTCTTTCATTACAGTTGCTAAGGAAAGTTTAATTTGCATAAATGAAAGCTTAGTTTATATGGTTATGTTAATCTGTGATTGTCAAAATTATATTATGATTGATAATAATTTTTCTATTATACATATGAATGGCTTCACCTTTCCTTTCTAAGTTTTCTACTTCAAGTTGCTTTTTGTCATCTAAGTGCATTAACAATACCTTTAACACCAAGCTAATCATTAGAGATAGGGGGTATCTTTGCCTCATTCATTAGTGAGATAATTTGTTTCAAAATAGGATTCTGGCTTTTAATTATATTAAGAATCAGTTTTACTTTATTACATTTTTAATACTACTATCTATTTAACCACTGTTAAAAATAATAGCATGCTGGGGGACTGGAGAGATGGCTCAGAGATTAAAGGGTATATTGCTCTTGTGGAGGACCTGAGTTCAATTTCCAGCATACACATTATTATCCAGTATTTGAGCTGATCACACATTGTTTCCTTAATAATTGTATGGATAGAAGACTCTGGTGTGTGATTCTGAAGGCTCTGTATTTAGTAGGCTGGTGTTGATTGTTCAGAAAGAGATGAGGCAAGGCTATGTGTGTCAACAGGGGGCTTGGGAAATTAACAAGTTGTTTTGATATGTAGATCTTGACATTAGGTTTGAAATTAACCTGAACAGACAGACAGACAGACAGACAGATACACACACACACACACACACACACACACACACACACACACACACACACACAGACACCAGAATAAACCTTATTTCCTTCATTGCACATTTTTTCTGCTTCAAAAACCCAAATATTAGCTTCAACCCCTGTGGAGTTTACAGTATTTAGTCATGGTCATGAGTAATGATAACTCTTTTCCCAGCTGTCTGCTTTAGGGCCCCCAAATAACACACAGAGTCTTATATTAGTTACAATGCTTCTGGCCAATGACTAGGATTTCTCATTTGCTAGCTCTGTCTTAAGTATCAACCATAACCATTAATCAATATATTTTATAAAGACTTATCAAGGACGCCAGCCTTCGTGTCCTATCTTCCTGGGATCACATGGCGACTCCTCCTTACTACATTCCCCAGAATCCTCCTTCTCTCCTAGTCCTGCCTATCTTGCTTCCCTATTGGCCAACAGTGCTTTATTTATCAACCAATAAGACAAACATTACACAGAAAGACCTCCTCCATCATCTCTTTTCTGTCTAAATAAAAAGGGTTTTAACATTAACATAGTAAAATATATAACAAAACAGTTATCAAGTAAGAACTATAATTACAGTATTTAGTTCATTAACATTTAGCAAGATTTTAAAGAAAATATTCTATCTATCTTATCTTTGTGAGTCTAAGTCTTATATGTAACTTATCTTTTATCATAACTAAAACCATAACTATAGCTATCTGTCTTCAACTCCATCAAAGACCATAGAAGGAAAATATATAAACTCTAGATTTGACAGAGACATCTCACTACCTGGACAGTCACCCAAAGTTCCACTGTAACGTTGGGGCATCCATCTTCAGCCTATAGGCCACAGTGTGTCTGGCACACTTCTCCATAAAGCAGGAACCCTTCAGGACTGTCTTGTTTTGCAAGTTCAGCAGTGACTTTCCTGTGGGTCCTGCATATCCAGTTTATCAAACAGTCTAGGGAAGAGCAGTTTCTTGCACAAATGGCTAACCTTGCCATGTTGAAGGCAAGCTCCATATTGAGTTTCTTTGTTGCCAATCCATCTTTCTGACGTGATTGGTGTGCTAGGAGCGGTTGTGTCTCACTGTCATGAAAAACCCTAAACCATTTAAATACCATATATTCTGTACATCTTTGAAAGGTTTGAAGAATATCTATCCGTGTCAAATACATCTCTGTATCTCTAGAAAACCTAACTAACTGTAAGTTTTGACTATTATAGGTGACTATATAATCTGTATTTAATTATGTATTACATTTTAAAAGATCTGTATAAAAAAATACCACACAAGAGGAGAAATATACAAATCACAAAAATCGACCTTAAAGTTGTATCAATAAATGAAAATCCATACCAATGCAAATTATTCATTTCTATATCCTATTCCCTCTTTTTCCTTTAAAAAGAGATTGACTGTGATCATTACCATTTATAACCAACCCATTTAAATGAAAACAAACATTTATAAACAATATTTGGGAATTTGGGCATCATTCATTCCAAACTGCTTCCTGCTGGTTGGAGGCGATGTCCATACCATGGGGATCATGATAACACACAGAAACCTGGTCAGGTCCTTGTTTTTGTAGTCTGCAAGGCTGTATCGTCTCAGCTGTTCTAGATGTTGGATCACCTGAGACACTATTTCAGGAGCCATATTAGTCTGGAAGGAATCCACAGCTTCTCATTTTCTGTGTAAACAAAAGCAGAAATTCTTTTCCCAAGTAGCCTGTCCTTAGACTTAAACTTTGAAGTCAAAGAATTTTTAAAATGTATAAGTTGGATTAATTCAGCAGCATTGGTAATCAAATGTCTTTTAGCAGTTGTTGCTCCATACCCAGTAATTAAACAATTCAAAGACAACACTTTTATTTTTTATTTTAGTTTTTACTTTTATTTTTTCCTTTTATGAGACAGGATTTCTCTATGTAACTTTCGCCGCCATTGAACTCACTCTGTAGACCAGGCTGGCCTTGAAGTCACAGAGATCTGCTTGCCTCTGCCTCCCAAGTGCTGGCTGGGATTAAAGGCGTGTGCCACCACACCTAGCTACTCTATTTCTTCTTTTTCTTTTTTTTTAAAAAAAACACTTTATCCTGTTTCTTTTTCTCTCACAAGCCTACGAATATTTTTAAACACACTGTAAACCTTTCGAGGTTTTTCCTCATCTGTATCTGTCTTTACTGTAAATCTTTATATTTTTTCTGGCCATGCCCTTTTATCTCCTAAACAACATTGCTAAAACTAAAGATAAAACATGGCTGTTTTATCTGATGTCTTTCCAAGACAGCGTTAGCACTGAGAGCTGTGCTCACTGTCTTGGTCTATGCTGCAATCAAGTAGCATGCTGCCTGCTTGGAGATGTGGTCATGTGGTCACTGCCACTGCTAGCTGCTCGTACACATCATAGAATGTTAGCAGGCCCTCTTAAAAGAGTCCTGCATTTTTTTCAGCTTATGTTGAGTTAGGAAACCTCCCTTAAGGGTGCCACTAGAGTCTCTGCTTGTCTCTAGCAAGAGAGAGCCCAACCAAGAAAATGTTGCTAACAAGAACATTTATCTCCGTTGTTGTTTCTAAAATCCCTTTTTAAGTTTTTGTGAACTTCTTATGTGGAAGTTCTTAAGCCACATGGGGCACCATTTTGTAACAATAACTCTTTCTGCCAGCTGCCCTAGCAAGCCGTTGCCATGCTAGGGCCCCCAAACAACACACAAAGTCTTATGTTCATTACAATGCCTCTGGCCAATGACTAGGATTTCTCATTTGCTAGCTCTGTCCTAATTATCAAACATAACCATTAATCTATATATTTTATAAAGACTTATCAAGGACACCAGCCTTAGTGTCCTATCTTCCTGGGATCACATGGCGATGCTGCCTTACTACATTTCCCAGAATCCTCCTCTCCTAGTTTGCCTATCTTGCTTCCCTATTGGCCAACAGTGCTTCATCTATCAACCAATAAAACAAACATATACACAGATGGCCCTCTCCCATCAATCATGGAAGGCAATGTGGCAAGGAATCACTGTAACTCTTTAAACACCTCTTTTTTGTTGTTGTTCCCCAAACTGATCTGGGGTAAACCTGTTGGTTCATCTGTGGCAGATACAAAATAGGAAACAGTTCTCAACCATATGTAGTCACTGTCACCACCTCCACCATTAGCAATTTGGCTAGGAAAGAGCAGTATTTTGAATGTGTATTAAATTTATGTCTTAGTTAGGTTCATATTGCTGTGATAAAATACCATGACCAAAGGCAATCTGGAGAGAAAATGGTTTATTTTGTAACAGTCCTACACTGAGGGAAGTCATGGCAGGAACCTGGAAGCAGGACCATGAAGGATCAGTGTTCACTGGCTTGCTCATAATGTCTTACTCAACCTACTTTCTTATAAACTCCAGTCAGTACCTGCTTAGGGGTGGCACCATCCACAGTGGCCTGAGCCCTCCCATGTCAATCACTAGTCAAGAAAATGTCCCAAAGGCTTGCCTATGACCAATCATACTGGTTTTCTGAATTGTGGTTCTCTGTTCTCAGATGACTTTAACTTATATGAAGTTGATTGTAGGGGAAGCTGTAGCCACGCCTTCTTAGGGGCTGGCTATAGGTGTGCCTGACCAGGCTTGACTCTGACCATGCCCTCACAAGCCTGGTCAGGCACACCTGTAGCCAGCCCCTAAGAAGGCGTGGCTACAGCTTCCCCTACAGTTGATAATAAAGTAGCCAGGATAACCTGTAATTCAAGATCCTTAAAATACTTAATCAATTTTAGACTGTTTAGACTTCTTATAATATGTCTTGACCATAGCTAAAATTATTTGAACTGTGGCAGGCTTGCATGTATAGAGTTTTAGGTTTAGAATCCAGAGCTGAATACCATCAATGCATCTGAGAATGTCTGTAATGAATTCCAGACCATTTTTATTCTGAAGTGTTTTAATTTTTGCTTTATTAGAACTTCCTGATTTGCCTTTTTACCTTGTTTCTTCTTGCCTAGTAAGTTATTTCAGAACAATTCATAGTGTTAAATCACAGAACAGTGTTTTGGGTTTTTTTTTTGTCACTGGGGAAAATGTATCTATGTAAGGTTTATGTGTATGTGTGGCTTTTTTGAATGTATATATGTATGTTCACCCTGTGTGTGACCAGTGCCCCTGGATGTCATAAGAAGGTGTCAGATCCCCTATAACTGGACTTGTGGGTGATGTGAACCATCATGTGGGTTCTGGGAATCAAAATTAGGTCCTTTCCAACAATAGCAAGTGCTCTTAACCACTGAACCATCTCTCTAGCCCTACAGTTGTGGTTTTTTTTTTTTTTTATGCTGATGTTACATATAAAATAGAACTTTTGCTTAGTTTATTACATAGGTTTTTGCATGTTTTGTTCAGTAAATAATATTTCTCCAGGAATTATTTTAAAAAATGTGCAAAATAGACTTAAAAATGTGAAAAGTATCACTGAAAGCAGTGGTTTTTAACCTTCTTAATGCTGTGACACTTTAATACAGTTCCTCATGTTATGGTGACCTCCAACCATAAAATTGTTTTCATTGCTGCTTCACAACTGTAATTTTGCTACTGGCTATGAATAGTAATATAAATATCTGTGTTTTCTGATAGCTTTGTCTTGACCCACAGTTTGAGAACCACAGTCTTAAATTATGTAAGAAAATGAGATATAGAGTAGATCTATGTCATTAATTTTTAATAACATAACTTGATAATTGTTACTCTCAGTTATTAATTTTTCTTTCTTTTAGGGGCCACGTCATCTTAGTTCCAGAACTGAGTCTTCCTTTGGAGTACTATCTGATTCCTTTCCTCATCATAGTGGGCATCTGCCTCATCCTGATAGTCATTTTTATGGTAGGTCCGCTAACATCTAGTAATTTTAAAAAGTACTATGGGCAGATCTAAAAATTATTGAAAAATTAGGCAGAGAGCCTTATATGACAGAGTACATACTGAACATGTTTTTATATAAAGTTCTGGAAAAGGTAAATATAGTGTGAAGAAAAAAGAAAGGAAGGAAGGAAGGAAGGAACAGTAATTGTTATGGGAACCTAGGGATGGGTAAAGGATTATTGGTAGGGTAGGAGGGAACTTCCCCAGATGAGAACCATATCTAGATAGAAATTTGGGGTACACAAATACATAGCATTTGTTTGAATCTATTAAATTGTATACATACCTAGTACTTGGGGGGACATATACTGATATTTATAGCTTAGCTTGAACTGTATTATAAGAACTAAGGAGGGCTGGAGAGATGGTTTGGTAAACACTTGTTCTTTTACAGAATACCTGGATTTAGTTCCCATCATTCTTCACATCATTCTTCATATGGTGGTTCACAACCATCTGTAACTCCAGTTCCAGGGGATTTAATGCCCTCTTCTGAGTTTCGTGAGCAGCAGGCATGCATGTAGTGCACATAAATACATACAGATGAAACAGTCATACATTTAAAAAAAAAAACTATGGAGAAAAAAAAGCAAGATGTATGAATTGGCACACTCTAATGAAGTGTCATTTGTAGAGTCTGGATAGTTGTATATTGATATTATTAGCAAATTCTCCAAGTTCACCTAGAAGTGAATTTGAAAAATTCATATTAAAATGTATAGAAAGGGACGATGCATTGTTTCTCCAACACCATCATAACCAGAGTCTGGTTGTGGCACTCTAGAGGGTCTGTGAGGTCCAATTGATTTTCAAAATGATACTAAGCTAATATTTGCCTGTGTCAGTCCTAATTCTTTCTTTTTTTTCAACCCCTCCCCCCCCCAAAAAAAAAACAAAAAAAACAGTGCTTCAGTGTGTATCCCTGGCTGTCCTGGAATTCACTGTGTAGACCAGGCTAGCCTCAAACTCAGAGATCTGTGTGTCTTTGCCTTCCTACTGCTGTGATTAAAGGTGTGCAGCACCACATCTGGCTAACTTCTAATTCTTTTAGGATTATGTTGGGGAAATTTCTAGAGGCGCTATGATATGTGATATAAAAATATTTGAAGAGAAACACGACATATAATTATTCTGTGTTATTTTTTTCAAAAATTAAAGAGAAATTCAAAGATATAAAAGTATTTCCTGTTCTTTTAGTCTCTCAGCAGCTATGGTTACCTGTAAAAGATTGGGGCTGTCAGCATTCCACTATGGAGTGTGGTGGTCTCATCTCACTGAGGGTTGTAGGCAGTGAGCAGCTAAGGGAAAGTGACTCATTAGGTATCACCCCTCCCTGAGGGTTTGTAGGCAGTTAAAGCAGGAAGAAATGTTTTCTTTCAGTGCTGCTAAGTTACCCATGCTGTAGCCACTGGCAAGTTGCCCATGCAGGTAGAAATAGCCATTACCTACACTCATGTAAAATTATGGTCATTAAATTGATTTATTCACCAAAACAATAACAAAAAGACATGAAAGTTGAACAGGGGTTCATAGGGATAGGGAAGAATGATAGGGGGCATTGGAAATGAAAATGAGAGGGTTAGGTAATAGATACCCTTAATTTTATTTTAAAAACAAACTGTTTATCTTAAAAATATAAAATAAGAAAATGCTTTAACTGTGTGATACTACAATGATCATGATTGTATAATTGTGTTCATCTTTTAAAAGTTATGGTAGAACACATACTAACTTTTAGCCATTTACTGTGCAGAGCTCTTTGTCTGGTCTGCTCTGTGGACTTGCCGCTGCCACTATCAGTGTATACATTTTCCATAGATTAATAAATATAATCAACTTAATGAATTTCTTCAAAATGCACTATCAGCTTTAATATTGGCCTGCTATAGTACTAGATAGCAGCACTCAAGTATTGGCTAAGAGTCGCTATTCCCTCCATTTGTCCTAGAGTTTAAAAGCGTGATGAACAGCTTTTGTATATATTCATGTACATATATAAACCAGATTTGCCAAACTAGTGGTACTTTAGTGGTATTTGATTTAAAGACACATTTAAAAATTATTTTCTTCATTTAAAGTTTTTTACTTAATTCTTTGGCATTTTATACATGTATGCAATGTATTTTGATCATATTCATATTACCTTTTGTCCCCTTAATCCCAGGGAGCTCCCTTTCTACTTTCATTAGTTTGTCTCTCTCCTCACCTCTCTTTTTGCAGCACACTGAGCTTCGTTAGTTTATGTAGTATGAGTGGGCAGTATTTACTGGAGCTTGGGCACTTTGGCCTCATTAGTCTCACCTTAATCCATGATGGAATATTTATAGGCAGATCTTATTAAGGTAACAATAGCTGTGTGAGATAATTTTAAGCTCATCAAGACATGAGTAGCTAGACTATCCCCCAGACTTTCTAACAGCCGTAGGTCATTTCTAGTCCCTCCCTGCCCCATAGGAAAAAAATGCCCAAGATCAGGACACAAAATCCCTCTAATCCCAGTCCATCCTGGAAAGCTCTGTTCCTGAGAAACCCTATATGAAGCCTGTCTCCTGCCCAGTTCTTTACTGCTTCTTTCCTGAGCAGAGGCAGCCACCCTCTCTCCTGTCTCTTGTGTGAGGTTTGCTGGGTGGTGTGACTGTGGTATTACTTGGCTCCTGACTGCTAACCTTTCCCCTCAGAGCTTTAACACTTAATCATGACTTTGATGGCTATGTCATGTCTCAAATTTAGCATTCCATGTCACTCTTCTTCCTCCAACTCCTACATTCTTTCCAACTTCTATGATATGCCCTAAGCCTTGGAGGACATATGTGGATGTCCCTTTTAGGGCCTGGCACCCACAAAGTTATCTATTGTCAGAACTTTTCACATCCCTTCAATAATTGGCTTCTCACTGAAAAAACCAGTTTCTTTGGCCAAAGCTGGCAGGGACACTAACCATTGATATAAGTGTATAAAGATTTAGAAGGTGGTTTGGTAGGTATATCATGTCTTTAGGAAAAACAACAGCATAGCTTCCCCATTAGGGTCTGTGATATCCCTAGCACTGGGCTTTTTTTCCCCTCTTTCTTTTTTTCATATATATGTGTATGTGTGAATGGTGTGTGTGTAGTACTTGTATGTGAATGTGTGGGTGCATGCTTCCATATGTGCACATGTAGAGATCAGAGGAAGATGTTAAGTGTCTTTGTCTATACCTCTCTACTTTGCTTTGACACATAGTCTTGCACTAAACTAAATGCTCACTGTTTTAGTTACTTTCGATATGCGTTTCTCTGCTTACTAATGCTGGGGTTACAGGCATCTGCAACATGTCTGCAGCTTTTTATATGGGTGATAGGTATTCAAACTCAGATTCTCATCCTTGCATAGCAAGTGCTCTAACTACTGAGCAATCTACCCAGTCCTTAGCTACCAGCTTCACAGGTCTACAGTAGTAGACATAAATTTTCTTCTGGGGACTAGGCCTCCAATCCAGTGAGGAAGTGGTGAGTTACCCCCCGCCCTCATAGTAGTGTCAGTTACACAGTGAGCACATCTTATAGTTATAAAGTAGCAACAAAATAGTCTATGGTTGGGTGTTACCACAATATAAAGAATTGTATTAAAGGGTCACAGCATTAGGAAGGTTGAGAACCACTGGACTAAGCCATTTCCCTAGCCCCTTCTTTTGTAAGAGTTTCAGAGCTACAAGTTTTACATTAAAGTCTTTGATTCAGTTAGAGTTGATTTTTGTACAGAATGAAATAAGAGATCTGCTATATGTGGGTAGTCCATATGCCTTGTACTGTTTGGTGAAGAAGCATCTTTTTTCCAGTATTGTTTTTAAAACATTTGTCAAAAATCATGTGATTGTTGTTGTGTAGCTTTATATTTGGATCCTCTTTCCCATTCATGTATTTGTCTATACCAGTACCATGTTGTCTTTGTTGCTATAGCTTTGTAGTATAACTTGGAATCAGGTATGATGATGCCTCCAAAATTATTTATTTTGCTCAGTATTTCTTTGGCTTTTTGTTTTACATTTTCCTGTGAATTTTAAGCCTATTTTTTCTTTTTCTGTGAATAATGAGAATGGTGTTAGAATTTTTGTAGGTTTACATTGGGTCTGTAGGTTGTTTTTTGGTGGTATGACCATTTTTCACAATATTATTTCTGATTCTTCAAGTGTTTTATTTTCATTTTTTTGTGTGTGTGTCATGTGTGTACACATCACATTCCTTATGCCTTCGGTTCTTATCTCAGCTCCTTCTATCCTGTGGATTCTTAGGCTGGTCTCCTGAGTGTATCCTAGCAGTCTTGAACATTGTCATGCTAATTTATTTTTCCTTATGATACTTGAATGTCCTGATTGTTCAACTGTGTCCTCATCCTTTATATTCTTTCTTCTGGTTGCTCAAGTGCATTATTGGTGCTTTCCATTGTGCGTTTTCTTTCTTTTTTGAAAATTTCAATTATTTCTAGTTTCAGAAATCTAGACTTTTTTTCTGACCTTGTTTATCATGTTACAACTTCCCATCCATATTGTTAACTTTCTGATCTTTTCCTCTTTTGCTGATTTTCCTCTCCAGGTTCTGAACTGAGTTAATCTGCATGTTTGTGTTGTATTCCAGGTCACTGATCATTTCTACACTAAACTTTTGACATTTTCATCCAGCATTTTAAATTCAGTGGCTGGTGATTTGGGATATTTTAATGGAGTCTTGCTGCCTTAATATTTCTGTATGTATGTTATACATTTGTTTGTTTAGATTTCTAGTTTTATTTATTTATTTTTTCTTGAAGGCTTAATCCCCAGTACTACTCAGAGGAGAAAACAAACAGCATCAAACCTTATAAGATATAGGCATACACTAAAATAGATTAAACTCTCAGTTCACTTGGTCACCAATGACCATAAAACCATGAATGGGGAAACTAATTCTGAATGTGCTGTGAAGAATTATAAAAATGGTAAGTGAATGAAATGAAAAGACCCAGGAAAAAGGAACAATGGAGGAGAAGCAAGATTAGATAAACAAAAGGAAAAAAGACAAGCAGAAAGTAATGTTATAGAAGGGAAGAGAAAAGAGCTTGAGATTACAAATAATTCAAGAGCATAAAGATTTCACAATAATGACAAAATTGGAAAACAAAATTAATTAAAGAAATAAAACGTGAAAGCTTGGGTGGGCAAGATGGCTTACAGAGTAAGGCTGCTTGTTGCAAAACCTGACAATCTGAGTTTGATCTCCGGGACCCACATGGTGGGTCCTCTGACTTCCACATGAACACTGTAGCACACACACACACACACACACACACACACACACACACACACACAACTGATACATGGGAGTTTTTACAAGATAAAATGCTATTAAAAGTATAGTAGAGAGGTGGAAAGGAGGAAACATGGCAGGAGGAGCAAGACAGGAAAAGAAAAAGACTATCTCACAATGAGAAAAAAAGTCAGCAAAGAAAAATTGCAAGCATGATGGTGGGGTCAGGGGTTGAAGGACTGGAGTCCTAAAACTTGGAGACTACTAATTATATGCATGAGGTGTGTATGTGTCGGGGGGGAACATGTGCAGAGAATCAGCTGAACTTGTAGCCTCTTGTCATTCATGTGATTTCTGTTGGTGTTGAGCCTGTTATTCAAGTGTCCATTGTCCACTAAAAGTGTCTCTAATGTGCCACAGGCCTCTGCTGGTCATAGTTAGCTTAGCAGTCTGTCAGCTAAGCAACCTCACTCTCTAGAGGTTCCGAAGACTATAAGGTAGCTAATGTTCTAGCAGGGGGCCATCTCTTAAATGTGTAAGATGCATAAGAAGCAGCCACAGCTCTGAGATGTGTACAGAGGGAGGACCTGTGTCCATAAGTTCAATATCTAAGTGTTTGTCCTCATTCTGGTGATGCACTTTAGTATTCTTGGGCTCTGTAATGATGAATAGTAGATTGGTGTGACTATAGAGTTGGATCCCATGCCTATAGCTATCAGACAGCATGGTTATTTCCATCAATATACCTGTTCTGGCCTCCAAAGGTGGGCTTATTCTCTCAATCCCCTGAGTCAACCCTCCTGTAGCCTACAATTTCAGCTTGTCAGCATCTGACCATCCTGCTTTTTATAAGTGTCTTCCAGGACTGTCTCGTGCCCCAGGGCTGTGCCATGTTAAATTATAGCTCCCTGACTTGTGGTTGTTGTCTATTCTCAGGCCCCTAATCTAGCTCAGTTTTAAACATAGGTTGCCTGTCAAGATCTCACTCGTTAGTCATAGAGTAATAAAATAGGGTTCCTCTCTACTATACTGGTTGCCAGAGGAATCATTCTTACCTAAACCAGAAATTGCATTGGAGGCTGGTGAGGGCTTTAAGTTTGTCCCTTAGGACAAATCTCCTTTCACCAGGGTCACCCAGCTTTTTTTTGGAGAGGAGGTGGTTGTGTCTTCTCACTCCACCAGTTAGCCATGGCTGGCATTGTGCTTGGCAGAGCTTCCTTTTGTCTGTGCATACCCATCTGCTTCTCTACATTGTCTCAGGTTCTGTCACTGCCGTTCTGAGTTTCTGAAGCCGACTTGTACTCCTTCCTTTGGAATCAGCTCTACTCTTTCTAGTCCCAATGTCTCTCCTTAACCAGTCACATGGAGACAGCTTAAAGTCCTCCATTTTCCTGGGAAGAACTCAACTTCTTACTAAATTACACTTTTTTTCTTTGTCTTTTGGTTTTTCTGGACAGGGTTTCTCTGTGTAACAGCTCTGGCTATCCTGGAACTCACTTTGTAAACCAGGCTGGCCTCGAACTCAAAAAGATCGGCCTGCTTCTGTCTCCCAGGTGCTGGAATTAAACACCACCACCTGGTCTAAATTTATTTTCAAAGAAGTTATTCAGTATAGTAAGACAAAATGATTTCAGTTATTCATATACTTCCCTAACAGTTTTAAGAGAATTTTTGTCATATGTGGAATCAGTTCCACTTGTTGTTGGATGTTTATGTGATTTGTCTTTCAAAGAAGTCTTTCAGAGAGTTTTGTTTTGTTGCCATAATAAACCAGGCCCAATAACACAGCTTTAGGATCTATATATTCATCAGTGAGCAAAATACATAAAAATAATTTTTCATTCATTCATTCATTCATTCATTCATTCATTCATTCAGGCAAGGTTTCTCATAGACACATCCCAAGGTGTGGCTTATAATCTAGGTGCTTCCCCATCCAACCTACAATAACGATTTCAAGGTCATCTTCTAAGGCTTCTTACCTTCTCCCAGTCACCTACAGAGTTATTCATTAGTCAATCACCTCCCAAAGACACTCTCTCTCAATGCATTGGGGCCCAGATGTTCAACACATGAGCCTTTGTGGTGCATTTAAGATCCAAACCAAAACACTCTAAAATACATTTATTACGTATTGTGTTTTTAATTCCTTGCTATAGACTGACAGTTCTGTATACTGCTATTCCCTTTAATTCTCTTTTTATTACAAGTTTATTGGTGACAGATTCTCCCAAGTGTTGTATATACAACAATGTTTGTACTAACTTTTTTTTAGGATTTTAAATATGTCATCCCATTATCTTCTTGACTTTTTTTTCTGGTGAGAAATAAGCTATCATTTGTGGTGCTTCATGCCTGTTTGAGATGTCTTTTGCCTTAGCTAATTTAAAGATTTTTTCTCTTTATCTTTGGGTTTTAATAATTTGATTAGGATATCTCTCTTTTTTTGATGTAACGCTTTTTATTTAATTTTTAAATTTCTTTTAATTTTTTTATTAGTTCAAGTTAGGGAACAAGCTTGTTTCACATGTAAGTCCCTTCTCCCTCTCCCTCCCCTCACCCCATCCCTCCTCCCCCACTCCCAACCTACCCCCACCCCATCCACCCACCACTCCCCAGGCAGGGTAGGGCCCTCAACAGGGGCTCTGCAAAGTCTACCAAATCTTCCTGTGCTGTGCCTGGGCCCTTCCCCATGTGTCCAGGGCCAGAGTGTATCCCTTCATGTGGGATGGGCTTTCAAAGTCCCTTCTTACACCAGGGAAAAATACTAATCCACTACCAGAGGCTCCCTGGAGTGCAGAGGCCTCCTTATTGACATCCATGTTCAGGGGTCTGGATCAGTCTTGTACTGGCCTCCCAGACAGCATCTGGGGTCGATGTGCTCTCCCTTGTTCAGGCCAACTGTTTCTGTGGGTTTCTCCAACCTGGTACAGACCCCTTCGGTCTTCATTCCTTCCACTCTTCAACTAAATTCCAGATTTCAGCTCAGTGTATTTCTGTGGATGTCTGTCTCTGCTTCCATCAGCCACTGGATGAGGGCTCTAGTTGCAGATCGGTCGGCAGAAAGGGAAGGAAGAGTAGCCTTTTTTTTTTTTTTTTAAGTCTTTTTATTGCTCTTATTTACACCTTTCTCCCTTAGGGGATTTAGGTCAAGTCTTCTTTTTTTATTTTATTTTAATTTGGTATGTAAATGGTAATTTAATTGGTATGTAATCATTTTACATACCAACCCCAGTTCCCCCTCTCTTCCCTTCTTTTGGACCCCTACCTCCCCAATTCCCCACCTCCATCCAGTCCTCATTAGGGGGAAAGGCCTTCCTGGGGAGTCAACAAAGTCTGGCATACCAAGCTGATGCAGGAGCAAGGTCCACCCCACCCCCCATCAAGGCTGAGCAAGGTATCCCACCATAGGGAATGGGCTCCAAAAAGCCAGTTCATACCCCTGGGATAGGTCCTGGCGCCACTGCCTGGGACCTCCCTAACCAATCAAGTCACATAACTGTCACCCACATTCAGAGGGTCTAGTTTGGCCCCATGCAGGTTCCCAGAAAAAAAATTTGTATTTTATTTTTGAGATTATAATTTGATTACATTTTTCCCTTTCCTTCTTCCAAACCCTCCCGTATATCCCTCCCTTCTTTTCTTCAAATTCATGGTCTCTCTTTTTTTAAAAATATTGTTATTGCACGCATATAAGTATACACATATTCGTGAATATATATTCCTATATATAACCTGTTCAGTCCATATAATGCTACATAATATGTATGTTTTGGGGGCTGTTTATTTGGTATTCGACAACCAATCAGTGTGCCCTTCCCCAGGGAGGACCACTTTCCCAGCTTTCCTCAGTTGCTTGTAATTCTTTGTGTAGCCTCATGAGCTTTTCTTCATCCAGTTCAGTATATTCATTGTTGTCATCTTTGTTCAGCTCACATTTGGGCAGTTGTTTTGGTGAGACTTCATGGGTGTGCCTTCTGGCATTTCTAAGAAACATAATCTCACAGCAAACTCCCTAATACTTGGGCTCTTAAAATCTTTCTGTCCCCTCCTCTGCAGTGTTCCCTGAGGGAGTGTGTATAGATATATCCACTGGGACTGGGACTAGGCTGCACAACTTATTTAAAGCTTCATCCCGGTGTAAGACATTTCTCTTTGTTTTGGTTTTTCCTTCCATGTGAAGGGAATTCAACTCCAGCCTTGCTCTGTTCTTTAGAATAGTATCCCTGTGGAACATTTGGGGAAATACATAGGCATACTTGGCTATACTCCAGCCTCCCATCAGCTGCAGCTGGTGTTCAGCTCCCCAGGGTTGGTTCTGTGGTAGCCCACAGCATCTCAAAGCTGCCGTCAGATATTTGAGTGGTTAAGGTTGTCTAATTCTATAGCTCAGTAAAAGGCTTTCTTTCTCCATTGAGGTAGTGTTTCACCTTCCTCCATAATTCATGGTCTTTTCTGTATTGCTGAGATTCTAGGTTGTAAAGAGGCTTCACCAGAAACCTGTTACCCATTGTGAGTTGTTTTGTGGTTCATAGATTACTTTATTAATGTTTTAAATTGCAGGCATGTATTTTTCTGTGTCCTTTCATATATATTTCTAATTTAGTTGTATTATGGTCAGAAAATGTGTTATTAATTCTTATGTAATTTTCAAACACCTGCTCTGTGGCATCCTTTTGTAGTCAAATTTTTATAAATGTTATTCACATTATGTGGAGAATGCCAAGTTACATACATGTCCTTTAATTTAAGTTTGTGAACTTGTCTAACTTAAAAAATATTAATTCCTATAGCATAAAATAACTTATTTAAAATGCACAATTTAATGATTTCAGTGTGTTCACAAAATTGTGCAACTTTTACTATAGTTGTCTGTAGTTTTGCATTCTTAGGTTTTCTAAAACAATGCTAAGCAATAGAATACTCTGGTAGCCAAATTCAGCAAAGAAGAAACAAGTGAGGTTAATTTGAATACTTATGTTTAAGTTTAAAATGTTTGAGGCGTCAGTGCACATATATAACTGTGGTTTTTATCTCTCAGTACTTCATCTTGCTGACCACTGTGTGTCTATTCTCAGGCACACCCTCACTTGGAAGGGCTAGTTTGTGACACACAGTGAGAGCTAGTGAAGCTCTACTATTGAAATGTTTGTGTTTGATTTAGATGCAAACCCTAAGGTTTGGAATTTACATATTGTCCCATAGTTTTCAGCATATTCCTAATGAAATATTCTTTTTACTATTCAGTATTTTTATTTTAATTTGCTTATGGCATATCTGTACCCCCCTTCTTAAACTTTAAGGTGTCATTCAGTTTTAATAATATATTGTAAATAGCATAAAATTGGATTTTTCTTATTATATATTCTCTTAAAATTGATGGACTTATTCCATTTACATCTATTGTACTCCTACACATTTGGATTAATGACTGCATGTTATTCAGCTTTCTTTATGTAAATTTGAATTGCATAAGTTTTACTTTCTTTTTCTCATTGGTTTAAAAGCTTATATAATATTGCTGGAGTTTTTTTCTTATTAGAAGCAAGAGCCTTGTATAAACTAGTCAACCACTCTACTACTGAGTTATATGCCTAGCCTGGTATCTCATATTGTTAATTTTAATGTTTTAATGATTATTTAAAATATTAAGGGTATAGTTGACATAAAATAAACCACACATACTTAAGTTGTATGCCTTGATAATTTTTACCGCTTAATATAATTACATATATATGTGCTCAAATACATACAAGTATAAAAATGTCACTATTACAGTCAAGATAATGAGATAACCATCACCTTGAAATATTTTCCTACTCTCCTTGGCAATCCTTTTCAATTTTATGTCTCTTTTGACTCTCATGACCACAAACCTGATTTTATTCACTACAATTTGTTTACAGTAGGTTTTTACTAATGGAATTATGAACTATGTGGTCTTTTGTGTCATCTTTTGGCATATTTTTGAGATTTATGTAAATTATTGAGTATGTTGATTATTCATTCTTTTTCTTTCTGAGTTGTATTGTGTTCTAGTTTGCCAGATGCTCATGGATACCAGAAGAGGGCATTGGATCCTCTGGAACTGGAGTTATAGGTGGATGTAAGCCTCCGTTTGGGTGCTGGGAACTGAAACTGGGTCCTCTGTAAGAGCTGCAAGTACTGTTAACCATTGAGCCACCTCTCCAGCTCCAAATTCCCATTGTTTCTGACCAATGAAAGTATTCATAATCTGTAGCCTACTATTTGTATTTTTGCAAACAATACTAATAGACTATTTATAGTGTCATTATCAGTAAATGAAGGGTAAAGTTTGGGCTGGCAAAAGGTCATAGAATAAGGCTTGCTGCCAAGCCTGATGACCTGAGTTCGATTCCTGGGACCCAGTGGTAGAAGGAGAGAAACCTGTCCTCCAAGATGTCCTCTGACTTCCACGTGTTCATGTTGGAACATGCATGTATGCTCACACACATGCAGAACAGATATATAAGTAAACAAATGTCATAATTTTAAGGACATAAAATTCATTAATAAGAAATTCAAAGAATAATGTGTAAGTTATCTAATCACTGTTAACTTAATAATAATGTCGTCATTAGGAGTGAATAAATTGAATTGGTTTTATAGTAGGTATCCAGAAATTTAAAAGATTTTTTTCCCCTCAAACTGTCACTTCTGGGTTCATTGTTAGGATTTTTACTTATTTGATTCTTTGTGTCTTTTTCATCATACCTCCCAAGATCATCACCCCCCCCCAAAAAAAAAATAAAATTTAAGAGAAAAAAGAGAGGAGGAGAAAGGGAAAAATCTCATTATGGAAGCTGCAGTAGAGAGATGGCTCATTCGTTAAGAACACTGTTCTTCCAGAGGTCCTGAGTTCAATTCCCAGCAATTACATAGTGGCTCACAACCATCTATGGTGGGGGTCTGATGCTCTCTTCTGGCATAAAGGCATACATGCAGATGGAGGACTCTTATACATTAAAAAGTGTATTTTATTTCAGTGCCAATTTTCTAATTGTATCTGACTTGCCTACCCCGACTCCCCTTTTTTAAATCTTAGATCACAAAATTTGTCCAGGACAGACATAGAAACAGAAGAAACAGACTTCGTAAAGATCAACTTAAAAAACTCCCTGTACATAAATTCAAGAAGGGTAAGTGAATATTGTTTTCTGAATAATGACGTTTATGTGTTTCAGAATACATAATGACCATGCTTATGTTTCATTCTGAATCTCAGCTATATACCATGTCCAACATTAACTAACATTAGTACTGAATGTTTATGAGAGATACTTTTATTCTCTGGTAGCTTGCTAAAGACAGGAAGAGGGGATAGGTTTGGCAGAAAGCTTAAAAGTAATAGTGAAAATGGAAAAAAAAAAAATATTGCTACCACCATATGCCAGTAGTTCTAGACAGTGTCAGAGAAAAAAATATACTTCCTTGCTCCACAGTAGTCTGCCCTAGTTGACCTTCCTCCTATGCTCTTACCTGCTATGTTGTATGCTACTACAGTGTGCTGTTAAAACGATAGGTAGCTATTACGTGTTTGCATTTTGCATGTCATTTTATTTTCACATTAATATGAAATGGGTGCTATCATTATCCTTCCATTATACACAAGGAAATAGAACTTCTCTGAGGCTTGGACTCTATTGACAGAGCTGGATAGGAGTCTAAGTTTTATACTACAGCCAATATAGTTCCCTTCTCTGTGCTTTGTGAGCCTCTAATGTGGGTATATACTTGTTAATCCTTTGGGCTAGTACTTCCTAGACTTTTTTTTATATACCAATAAAATGTTTTGTTTAGAGTGTAAGGAACAGAAGGTGAAAATAGAAAAGGCATTAAAACATAGTTCTGGGGAATGGGTAGATGGCTTAGTGGTTAAGAGCATTGGCTTCTCTTCCAAAGAACTGGGATTCAATCCTAGGACCCACTTGGTAGCTTAAAACCATCTGTGACTCCAGTCCCTGGGACCCCAACACTCTCTGTGGATTTCACAGGCACCGGGCATCACACATACATACAGACACAATATGCCCATATACATAAAATAAATGAATGAATGATTAATAAATAAAAAGCAAAATTTCATTTTCCATATAGCTAAATGTTTTATTGCCATTTATAATTTTATCTTGCTAAAAATGTAACAATAAGAAAAATGGAGAAAACATCATATTTCAATTTTAAAAAGGACATAGATGCTATAAAACTACTAGCATGTGAGGTGAGCTGTCTAGAAGTTCTTTACAGATCAGACCCCATATGAAAGGTGACCTGTTTAAATGGAATTCCATTTAAAGCTCCAGGTTGTAGTCTTAGTTTCATATTTCTTAATCCCTAGTTTAAAGACTTTTTTCTTGAATAATATGAGATAATCTTTTTCATACAATATATTGTGATCATGCTTTTCCCTCCTCCAATTTCTCTCAGATTCTCCCACCTCCCCACTGACCCAACTCCATGCCCTTTCTTTCTTTAAACAAGAACAAAACCCCAAGAAACACAAACTCAAAAACACAAAAAAATGGAAACCAAAATATATAAGCACAAAACCAGTGAGACAAAAATATCCAAACAAAGCAATATGATCAGTCCACAAAAATACCTCTGGGCATGAGGCCTATCCTTAAGTGTGGTTAATATATCCAGTGAGATTCCATTGAAGAAAACTATTTTTTCCTTTACAGGTGGATGTTAATTGTAGTCAGAGGTGGGAGCCCATATCCATTTTCCCCTTTCAGTGCTAGGAACTAGTTAAAAAGTTTTTGTTTTTTTGTTTTTTTCTTAAATCAAAATATTTTTTAAAAAGATGATGTTGAGCGCTGGCAAAGGTGCTTGCTGCCAAGTCTGATGACCTGAGTTTGATCCCTAGTATTTATGTGGTGGATGGGGAGAATTAACTACAAGTGTGCAAGTTTGCACACATGTGTACACACACACACAATGAAGAAGGAGGAGGTTATTGAGACTACCTTGGGTTAAAACGGTTTAAAACGGGTTTGCAAGTTGCACTTTCCTCTAAGATGAATAGCCGTTGTAGGATTTTTGAGCAGGGGCTGGCAGATCTAGATGAGTTCAAGGCCAGTCTGGTCTATACAATGAGTTCCAGGCCAAGGGTACATAGCAAGATCCTGTCTCAAAAAAACACAAAACAAAACAAAAAGTTCTTTTTTTCTTGTTGCATTAATAATAGGCTGTAGAGGGTAAAAGGGTGTAAATAAATAGCAGATAGTAAGTTACTGCATTAATTATAAATGTGCTTGGGTCACCATTAGGGAGGTAATGCCTTCTAATTTTGGATACACCTGGAAGATGGGATGCAGTCAGTTTATTGATGGACTATAAGTAGGGAAAGGAAGGAGGCTGCTCTTTTGTTTGTTTGTTTCAGAAAAAGGGCAAACAGAATCTTGTTTGAGAATGATCCCAAGTTAGAAATAGGCTTGATAGTCCACGGGTAGCAAGAATTTTTACATATTCTCAACAGCCTCTTCTGGGATTGTTTGGCAGGCAGATCAGCTCTTCACTGGTTTTACATGTTTTATGTTAAAAACATAAACATTTGTTAGCTCGTGACTTATATTTTCACAAGACTATATTCTTGATTTTATTGCATAAGTCTGAATTTATTGTATAAAAACCAAAGCCCAACTTAAACCCCCCCATCTTGATAATTCACATAAAGTTATTTAATTTTTGTATTTGGTCTAAAGTAGGGCTCCAGCTTTATTTTTGGAATATGGAAATCCAGTTGTCCAGTATCATTTGTTGAAAAGAATAGTCTTATTGAATAGTCTTTTAAAAAGAGGAATATCTTGTCTTTGAGAATTTCATATAGGTAAGCAATTATCTTGATTGTATGTACCCCTCTACTCCCACTCGAATCTCCAAGGCACCCCAACATGCGCATCTGTCCATCATGCCCCCCCCCTTTAAAACCCACTGACTCTGATTAGTGCTACCTGTTGGAATGTTGACTGGTCCTTATTGGTTTGCTCTTGTGTGATAACTATAGCTGTATAAGTTCCTGAATACAGAGTCCATGTCATGTTCAGAAGACAGTTCTCTTCCCCCATTCTCTGGCTCATATATGCTATCTATCTGTCCCCTCTTCCAAGATATTTTCTGAGCCTTGGGGAATAGGCAGGAGTTTATATAAATGTCTCATTTAGGACTAAACACTTATTCACTTATACACAGCACTTTGATCAGTTACAAACCTGCACTTAACATTGACCAGAGAGAAACTTCTCAAGGTTGAGGACAGCACTGATCTGCACAAATAAACATCAGTATTTAGAAGGCAGTTTGGTAACCTGTCTGTTTAGCAAGACAACAGTATTAGGATCCCCACTAGGGCCTCTGACCTCCTAAGCAGCTGACCAAGTTTGCAGTACCAGGCATGAATTCCTTCCTGGGGAGCTGGCCTCTAACCCAATACAAAAGTGGTTATTTTTCTCCTTTATGGATATACCACTATTTTACCAGTAGACACATCTTGCGTAGCAGGTCAGCATTGTCACATGCAGGCTCCACCACTAGGGGAGATTATTAATGACTGTATAGCACCTTATGCCACTATAAGAGGTAATAGTCTAGGAGGATGTTTCCAGGTCAGTTCAACTTGACTTTTTATGTACTTACTGTCTAGTTCTGTTAAGTAGCCAAGAGCAATGGAAATAGCCCATGTTGTTTGTGAGGGCCTCTGGGCCTCCCTGACCAATAACTCAGAGAGGTCTCCCACTTCTAGCGAAGAGTTTTATTTAATAATTGA